>NC_041394.2:337813413-338113413 GCF_900747795.2 Erpetoichthys calabaricus | reverse complement strand
AAATATATATATTGTGGAAGACAGCCTGGACACAGACAGGTAGACATGTTTAAAGCACCACAACACATTTATTTACACTACTAATATTTACAACAGTGACACACACAACCCCAAACCTCCCCTAAAGTCGAGGCCTTCTCAATGATGCCTCTCTCTCTCTCTCTCATGTCCACCTCCACTCCTCCTCTCCTCTCCTCTCCTCTCCTCTCCTCTCCTCTCCTCCAAGACTCTGTCTCTCATCCTCCTGACTCCCGCCATCGAATGGAGGGAGGCGGCCCTTTTTATACACACCTGGACGTGCTCCAGGTGCCTCTCGATTAGCTTCTGCCGGCACTCCCCAGTGTGGCAGAAGTACCCGCTGCACACCCGGAAGCACTCCGGTTGTCCCTGGTCTTCTTCCCCCCAGCACTTCCGGGTGTGGTGGAAGTGCTGAGGGCCAGAGCTCCTCAGGCATTGGGGCGCCCCCTGGCGGTGACCATGGGCCCCTATAGGATTGAGCTTCCAAGCTCAATTCCCGTGGTCCCCAAAGCCACCAGGGTGGTCGCCCCCTCATGGTCTGGAGGAGGCGTAAGCCCTCCTCTGGTCCTCCTGGGCACCCCGGCTGGGTACCACCCCCAGCCACTCGCCACATCGTATATTATTTATATATATATATATATATATATATATATATATATATATATATATATGCATCTAATATAGAACGAAACTGTTATTATAATGTGCATTGGCTTGACAAACATACTGTAAAAAAAAAACTCAAAGCTGCATATTGACACTAACACACTTTGTTTTTTTTTCATCAGTTTATATGAGCTACCTGTTGTGACTTCTCTGGCTGATAGGTCAGGCATATCTCAGCCAAGCTTCACTCCATCATGCCTGATGTGCTGGAAACTATTAAATGACTGGGGAGGTGCTACAATCAGTTTTGAAATGGTGTTGGTGTACATACATAAAACATGTTTTTACAGCATAAAAAGGTAATTTGCAGCTGTGCTCAGTTCTCCTAACGTAATCAGATCACTTTACGGCACTCATATTGCAATAAGGGCACCTGGCAAGAATGAAGCTCTTTTTGTTAAACATAAGCAGTGACATTCCATTAATGTACAAGTCATCTGATGTCAAAGGGAAACTGCCCATGATTCATTTATTTTGAGACAAAGCAGCACTGGAAGATGATGAATTGTACCCGTATTACCACCATATGAAGCTCCCATCAACCAATGGTGAAATACTGGACAACTACACTGGCATTCAACATTATGCTCTTGACCAGTAGATCCAAGAGTGAGGTGGATAATTTCTTATTAATTTCGCTTTTTTAATTCTCAAATTTGAGTTAATATCCACCTTTTCAGTCCATAACACTTTATTTTTAGGGATAAAATCTAATGCACTTATTAATCACTAGCCACAGTACCTGTCACAGACAGGTAATAGAATAATTTAAAAAAATGTTTTGTTATCTCTTGCCAAATATGTACATTCAGTGTCTTTCCTCCATATTTGCGTGTGTGCGAGTGCCTCTTCACCAGCGCTCCCTCCATTGGGCGCATTCCTGTAAACTGTGACTCTCATACTCTTTCATGATTTGTGAGGCACATTCCTCTCCTTCTGTCTAGTTTTATACTTGCCGTCTTTGAAGATGACTCTGTATGGCTCATACACCTTAACTCTTCTTTGTGCTTCTCACACTCTAACATCCTCTTTCATCATGTCGCCAAAAAAAGACTGGACATGTGGACCTTAGATAGTGTAAGCCTCTAGGGGGTGTACTAACACCTGGACACAGACAGGCAGGACACGGGTTCACTCAACACCCGTGTTTATTTACAGTTTATGCACACATTACCAACTCAACAATATACAGTTCATTCCCTTCCTTGCCGCCAGTCCTTCTCCCTCCACTCCTCCTTAGGCTTTGTCTCCTTCCTCCTGACTCTGGCCCCCAATGGAGTGAGGTGGCTCATCTTATTCAGGTTCCGGGAGTGTTCCAGGTGGCTCATCGCTATTACCTGGAATCACTCCCAGGTGCGCTGGAGGTCCTCTACAGGGCTCTGTAGCTCCCCCTGGCGGCCCCCATGGAACCCAACAGGGCTTCACCAAACTCCAGTTCCCGACATGCCCTGCAGGAATCCGTGGTGCCACAGCCGACCAGGAGGGCTGCCCTTTAGTGTCCCAGGGGAGGTAGTGCCTCATCAATGACCTTTCCCTTGGTCCTTCCACCTTGCTGGCATCCCGGCCAGGTAGTGGCAGTGGCCGTCCATCACGATAGATAGATAGATAGATCTTTATTTATCTAGGGGTTTGACTATCATTAGTTTACCTACCTTGCAGATAATTTAGTTGGTTTTACAAGACCAAACAATATCTTTCCATACTTCTTCTATGAAGAGCTAATTACATCTTAGAAAATTATTTTGTCTAAGTTAAGAATTTATCGCCTGCTAACAGAAATAGGCACGTAGTTGTTTGTTCACAAGCTCATTTTAGCCACAGCTTTTGCTTACATTTGTTCCCCCATATACCTGTCAAGCATTTTGCGTTTCCTGTTGAGAAGTGGGGTGGCACGGTGGCGCAGTGGGTAGATAGATAGATAGAGTAGCACTGCTGCCTCGCAGTTGGGAGATCTGGGGACCCGGGTTCGCTTCCCGGGTCCGCCCTGCGTGGAGTTTGCATGTTCTCCCCGTGTCTGCGTGGGTTTCCTCCGGGCGCTCCGGTTTCCTCCCACAGTCCAAAGACATGGTGGATTGGCGATTCTAAATTGGCCCTAGTGTGTGCTTGGTGTGTGGGTGTGTTTGCGTGTTTCCTGCGGTGGGTTGGCACCCTGCCCAGGATTGGTTCCCTGCCTTGTGCCCTGTGTTGGCTGGGATTGGCTCCAGCAGACCCCCGTGACCCTGTGTTCAGATTCAGCGGGTTGGAAAATGGATGGATGTTGAGAAGTGAAGATTTTGTTGTCTTTAATAAAGCCTTCATTAAAATCTTAAAGCCTTTGTTAAAACTTACCGAAGTCTCATTAAGTGCTTTCCATCTCTTCTTTTCTCTTCTTTTGAACCAGTATTAGACAACAACTTTGAAATTCTGTGCTGCCACCCTGTTCTGGGCTGCTGCTTTTGGCCTTGTGTTCATTACTGCCAGGAAAGGCTTCAACCCACCCAACACTACCCCCAAACCAAGGAACAGTGCATTAGATTAGATGGGTTTTAAAATGTTAGGTTTTGTTTTGTTACAAATTATGTTGTAATTATATATTATGGTAATAATATGCAAAAAAAAAATTACAAATAAACTTAATACTACCAAGCTAATCTAACATATAATAAGAATACTACAGTGTGAGGTGACATAAAAAACAAAAACTCAAAAATGTCTTAAAGGTATAACAAACAGCACTACCCAACAGGCATTTAACTGTATATGAAGTGTTACCTTCCAGTCACCATGGCCCATGTGATCAGTGCCCCTTCCCTCTCCATTATTCTTTTGGCACGTGGTTCTACCATCTCTCTGGCACCGGTAGGTTTAGGTTTAGGTTTATTTGTCATATATAGGTTACACAGGGTCAACATACAATGAAATGTGTATGACGAGAAAAACAAGTCACTCAGCCTAGATCCAATAAAGCTAAAAAAATAATAAAAAAAAAATAAATAATAATTTACAAGTTAAAAATAGACAAGCCATATAAAATAAAATGTGTACATATAAAAGAAGTTATAGAGCAATATGAGTTGAATGAGCAGCAAGTACAAATGACAGTTATTGCACAGATAATGTTTTATAAGTTCAGATGCATATTCCATAAAGTGCAGATGCATGTTCAAGTCAGTATTCAGAGTGTGTGCAGGTACAGTTTGTGTGTGAGTAGTGCAATGTAGATGTAATGTAAGTGTGTGTAAGTGTTCAGGTGTTGCTGTTGAGGAGTCGAATGGCCTGGTGGTAAAAACTGTTCTTAAGTCTTGTAGTCCGAGCAGCCAGACTCCTGCATCGTCTGCCAGATGGTAACAAGGAGAACAGCTGGCGTGCTGGATGGCTGTGGTCTTTTATGATGCTGCTTGTCTTACGCAGGCACCGATGGAGGTAAATGTCTTCAATGGCAGGAAGACTCTTGCCCGTGATGTGCTCTGCTGCCTTCACCACTCTCTGTAGTGATTTCTGGCTGCTGGCAGAGCAGCTCCCATACCAGACGGTAATGCAGCCCGTCAGCAGACTCTCGACCACACTCCTGTAAAAGTTTGAGGTGATGTTGGCATTCATGCCAAACTTCCTCAGCCTCCTCAGGAAGTAGAGCCGCTGGCGAGCTTTCTTAACCACAGTGTCTATGTGAAGGGTCCACGAGAGATCCTCAGTGATGTTTACTCCGAGGAACTTGAAGCTGTTAACCCTTTCAACTTCTACGCCGCTTATGTAGATGGCCTGGTGTTCTCTGCCTTGTTGTTTCCGATAGTCCACGATCATCTCCTTGGTTTTGGTGACGTTAAGAGACAAGTTCTTATCCAGGCACCAATTACTCAATGCCAGCACCTCCTCTCTGTAGGCCATCTCATCGTTGTCAGTGATAAGGCTTATGATGGTTGTGTCGTCTGCAAACTTGATGATGGTGTTTGTGCCGTGTTTTGCAACACAGTCGTGGGTGAACAAGGAATACAAGAGGGGACTAAGCACACAGCCCTGCGGCGCTCCTGTGTTTAAAATGAGTGATGAGGACGTGTGTTTGCCGACTCTCACCACCTGGGGCCTGTTTGTCAGGAAAGAGAAAATCCATCTGCAGATGGTCGTCCCCAACCCAAGGTCGTCAAGCTTCAAGACAAGTTTTGAGGGGATGATGGTGTTGAATGCCGAGCTGTAATCTATGAACAGCATTCTTACATATGTATTTCCTCTTTCCAGGTGGGTGAGGGCAGTGTTTATTGTTAGCGCAATGGCATCCTCTGTAGATCTGTTTGCTCTGTAAGCAAATTGGAGAGGATCCAGCGTGTCAGGGAGGGAGGAGCAGATGTAACCTTTGACCAGTTGCTCGAAGCACTTCATAATGACCGATGTCAGTGTAACCGGGCGATAGTCATTCAGACAGGAGACCACCGGTTTCTTTGGGACAGGAATGATGGTGGATGCCTTGAAGGAAGTGGGGACCACTGACTGCCTCAGGGAGAGATTGAAGATGTTGGTGAACACACCTGCTAGCTGGTCAGCACACGCCCTGAGGGCATGGCCTGGGATGCCATCTGGTCCCGGAGCTTTGCGAAGATTGACCTTTTTGAAAGACCTTCTCACATCAGACGTTTCAAGGATCAGAGTGACAGACTCACTGCCCCCTTGAGGATATAGCACCTGTTCTTTGTTGGCTGCATCAAAACGAGCATAGAAAGTGTTGAGCTCGTCTGCAAGACATGCAGTGGGCTGAACACTGACTGTGTTTTTCTTTTTATAGTCAGTGATGCAGCACAGTCCATTCCACAGGCGCTTGGTGTCAGAGCTGTGGTAGCTTGACTTCACTTTGTCCCTGTAGTCCCGTTTGGCCTTCTTGATGGACCTCCGGAGGTTGTATCTGGCTGCTTTGTATGCATCAGAGTCCCCCGAGCCAAAGGCAGAGGTCCGCGCCTTGAGCTTAGCCCGAATCTCCCTATTTACCCAGGGTTTCTGGTTAGGATATATGCAAACGGTCGTTTTAGTGACAACATCGTCAATGCACTTGCTGTACTTATTGGAATGTTTCCAAAGGACCAGCCAGTGTGAGAGTTCCTAACTCAGTCCGGTAGAATCTGAACCTAACTATTCCACCATTTGTGTGCAGACCACTGATCAAGTGTTCATTGACCAATCTCAGTCCACCACTTCTATGTTAGCTATATGTCGACATACTGAAGTATTTGGTCGGTGATTTGTTTGTGATTTTTTGCTGTCTAGTTCTCTTAGTACATTTAGTTTATTTAAAGTTCTTATTCAGGTCCTCATTACTGCTGAGCATTTGTCCAAGCCTTATGATGGAAGTGTTTTTGGGTGCTTTTCTTCAGACTGGAGTACTTGGTGTGCCATCTTTAGAATTCAGAAGGAGAGTCCACAGTTCACGGATTTTTGATCCGTGACTGCAGTCTCTTTCTGTTGAGACAAACACTACCTTCTGAACTTGAGAGATCTACTCTAAGAAGCACTGGTTTTGTACACTAATTCATTTACATGGAATCATTTTATTGTCTTGTATCCCAACTATGCAAATATTTTTTTTAATATTGTGATTGTTCTAAAGCTGTTTAACAAGGAAAGGATTGCATGTTGATGCTCTGTCTTACATCCATGTGTTTTTTTGTTTTCTATCCAACCTGCTATATCTGAACACAGGGTCACAAGGGTCTGCTGGAGCCAAACCCAGCCAACACAGGGCGCAAGGCAGGAACAAATCCCGGGCAGGGCACACACTAGGGACAATTTAGAATCTCCAATGCACCTAACCAGCATGTCTTTGGACTGTTGGAGGAAACTGGACACTGGAGGAAACCCACGCAGACATGGGGAGAACATGCAAACTCCACGCAGGGAGGACCCAGGAAGCGAACCCGGGTCTCCTAACTGCGAGGCAGCAGCGCTACCACTGCGCCACCGTGCTGCCTTTATACACATTCATTTACCTATTTGTATTTATTGGTTCCCTTTTGGTCTACAGTTCTGACTGCACATTGGTCATCAAACCCAAATTTCCTTTCTTAGTGTTTCAATACTTTGATGTGACACATATCACAACCAAATTTGAATATCCTTTGAGGTGGGTTTGAAGTACAGATTATTAAATTGCAGACTCCCAAATCACACTCTTGTCAAGAATAACAGCAGTATTGGCAACTATTAAACTGACATGGCTAACCTTTGATTATAATTCTAAGCTTTCTTGGTGTGCAGGTGGCACAGTGACAGCACTGCTGGCTCACAGTAAGGAGACCTGGGTTTGCATCCTAAGTTATCCCTGTGTCTCAGTGGGTTTCCTCTCACATTCCAATGACATGCAGACATTAGATGGATTAGTGATGCTAAATTTGCCCTAGTGTATGGTTGGGGTGTGTGTATGTGTGTGTTTGCGTTACGCCCTGTGGTAGCTGGAAAAGGCTGCAGCACCCCCCGCAACCCTGTTCAGGACAAAGCAGTTTCGAAAATGACTGACTTTCTTGGTGTGCTCACTATTAGTGCTGACTGGCATAATTTGTCAAAGCCATTTTCACAACAAATATGTAGCATGTGCTGGTGATCTTGTTCAACAAACATTTTCCTTAAAATTCACCATTTTTTTCCCAGTACCCTATGATGCTTTGCAATGTCAGCATGATATCTCAGAGCTGCAGCAACTATACACAAAACTTTTATACATGCATACAGTGAGATCATTGCTGATCTGCTTCGTGAATGCCTGATACCATGACCCAATCAGTACTCCAGCAAAAAAAAAAAAAAAAAACAAAACACCTTGCAGTATTTTCATTTGAGGAGTACATTAGCTAACCATGATGAAAATATCATGAGTACTGCCGCTGGATATGTAGCACTGATCTCTATGCTCTGGCCATCTTAGCACCACATGGCTAATTTGAAAGCATAATTTGTCATGTGCCGTAAGTTCCAGTTAAAACCAGTCTTAAAGAAGCCCCCCACTTCCATCAGAATATACAGGAGACCCTGTGAAATTAGATTACACTAGGGTAGATAAACTTTATTAATCCCATGGGGAAATTCAGACAATAATTGTAATTAAATTTTGATTACTACTTGCAGGACATTTCTACATTCTTAATGGAAGAAAAATGCATGAAGCATCTGCATAGATACACAAATGTTCCAGCTGAGCCAGGAGCTGTGACTTCAAACAATGGAATTAGCCAGTCGCTCAACGCTGCTTTGTTGCACAGCCAGAGTGTGCCCCAAGATTGGAACTCTGAGCACAAATGGCTATTTTTATTTATTTATTGCTAGTTTGGGGCCATTTGTTGCATTTTTGTTTGTGGTATTCGTTCCATCTGCATCTTTGTTGTGTGAAGTATGGTGATATAGTAGTTAGCATTTCTGCCTTGCAGTACAGATTGCATTTTTGGCCCCAATAATCCATCCAGAATAGCTGGCAAACACTTCCCTAGCCATCAGGAACACTCAAATGACCACTGCACTATAATCCACTCAAAACTTTTTCATTTTTGCAGAATTCAGTGAAGTTCCCAGCCATTTCCCTGATCTCTCCAAACTCATGCCAATGTGAATTCCATGGAGTTCACTCATCACTACTTACTATAAAGACAGGAGTGAACCTCACTCTCTTTTCAAAAGGTATCAAAATATGTAAGCATCAATTGTAACATTGTTAAAAATTGTTTCAGTACTCATTTTGAATGGTATAGATTCTACAGTCTACATTATGTATGCACTTGACTTGCAGCCTCTCTCCCATCCACGCACTGGTGTTCATAAGGTGGTGACTTCAGCACAGTCAGAGCCTTCACCAGCATACTTAATTGACAAAGAGGGCAGTAGGGGTGGGGTCTGGAAATACTTTGGCTTTATGTCAAATTAGTGGTGGCTCTGAGGCTAAGGATCTGTGCTGGTATCCCAAAGGTTGCCGGTTCGAATCCCCGTCACTGCCAAAAGAGATCCTACTCTGCTGGGCCCTTGAGCAAGGCCCTTTACCTTCAATTGCTCCAGGGGCGCTGTACAATGGCTGACCCTGCCCTCTGACCCCAAGGGGTATGCGAAAACGAACAAATTCCTAATACAAGAAATTGTATAAGGCGAAATAAAAAACAAAAAAACAAATTGGGATGAAAAAACCACAAGACACAAGCAAGATTTGCCGTTTTACAATACCTACTGATGGGCCTACCAAAACCAATTTAGCTAAACACTTAAAGGACCATCATGCAAGTCGATACAAAGAATTTTGACATCCAAACACCCCCACTGTTTCCTTAAGAGGCATTAGCTCTCTGGAAATGTGTTCTTTTATATTGCGACATTTTAATTAACCTGAATTATAAATTAAAATATTAAATTAAATTATTACCCTCCCCCAGCATGCAATGGCGGTTACAAGCGCTCACGACAAGTTAGGATAATTCTAGCTCTTTATTGACGGTTTTACGCGGCATTACAAACGGGAAGCTTATGGCAGACATGTCAAGCCTGTGGGTAGCCTGACCTATGCAGCCTGACATCTATCGTTGCCACGCTGAAAGGATTTTAGCCGGACAGAAGACAATCTTCTGCTCGGCCTCGGACGGAAGACATACTCTTCCGCCCGGAAGCTTCAAAGTGTTGGCCGTAGGTGTTCATTCTTATATACTCGTTGCTCCTTGTGCAGGCTCTTGGCTCCAATCCAAACAAGAACAGGAAGGATTCCAGCCCCACCTTCAAAAAATACAGGAATAGCACAATGCCTATATACAGTTCTCATTCTCCCAACAAGGAAAGAAAATAGTGTACTGACAGAAGACAGAAATATACTAGTCTGTCTTTAGGCTGACTATTCAATTCTCCAGTTGTCTGTGGCTCTCTAGTCCTGTGCTTGGCTCGGCAATTCTAAATACTGAAGCTGTGCCCCTCTGTACCATACTTGGTCTGCCTGTATGAATGAGTCTATAACAGTGGGCACAGAGAACAGTGACATTAAAATTAATAATACATAGTATAACACCCACCCCACAGGTTAAAGCTTTTTTTTTTTCAGTAAGTTAAACTCTTATTGCAGGGGTTCCAAAACTCGATCCTGGGGACCCACTGTGGCTGCAGGTTTTTGTTCCAATCAACTTCAGTCTTTCATTGGACTCTTAGCCTAATTAAGTGACTCGTTAATTCCCAGTTTCTGTGTTTTGGAGTCAATGTAAAAATTACAAATTAAGTTTTTTAGATTTTTATTAAAATGTAATAAGCAGTTATATGGGGAATATGTAGTTTATTTTTAGTCATCAACAGTATTTTCAATCTAATTTTCTTTCTGCTTTTCCAGGTGGTTATTTAATTGATTATTTTACTAATTAACGAGTCTGACATTGAAGTTATTGCTGCTTTCATCATCCCATGTGTCTGCAGTGCTGGTTATTAATTGTCACTATTAGGGTTAAATGAAGGAAGAAAACTACACAGCAAAAGGGGAAAATAATAGGAAAACAACAAAAGTGAGTTAAGCATTTATAGCTTTAGAAAAAAATATAGAAATATTTCTAAACGTCTTATAAATGCAAAAACCATACTGTTGTGTTTAGCTGAATGCAGAATAAGAAGAGTAAAAAAAAAGACCAGCTAATTAAATGAGATCAATTGTTATCGAATATTATCACCAATCTGTTTGGAACAAAAACCTACAGCCACAGTGGGTCCCCAGAATCGAGTTTGGGAGCCACTGTCTTATTGCATTAAGATGGGGTCTTCAATTAGTTTTACCTGTGAGACAGTTTTATTCTGCACTGTTCATTCATTTGCAACAGTCTTTAGCACTAGGGCTCCGTCTCTCTCTTGATTTCGAAACTCTCGCCACAAATTGCACTGTCATAGCATGTTACTTTCTTTTATTTATGTACAATTTTAAAATTGTATTTCCACACATTTACATGGCAACTAGAAACAGCAGCTTAAAAATACACGGAAAAAGATCAGAGACAAAGCTATGACAGGCATCTGCAGTTGATTCTTAACACATCTACACTTTTTGACCCAAGCTAAAGGTGCAGATTTCACAACTGAGTTCATAGTGTTTGAAAAGATGCCTGAACTTACTGCAGAAGGAAATCCACTAGCATTATGGAAGAAAAGTCATGTGGCTCAATTTGCAAAGTATTATATAGTTTATAACATTTCTGTGTATTACCTGTGTAACAGAATTTTCTTTATCAATACAAAAAAAACCCAAAACAAACCTGTGAACCGGATTTAAACTGGTTTACTTTTTAATAATAATAATAATTCTTTGCATTTATATAGCGCTTTTCTCACTACTCACAGCGCTTAGCAATTGCAGGTTGCAATTGCCTTGCTCAAGGGCCCAACCGAGCAGAGTCCCTTTTGGCATTTTACGGAATTCGAACCGGCAACCTCCCGATTGCCAGTGCAGATCCCTAGCCTCACAGCCACCACTCCACCCCTCTTTTATTACAGAACTTTTACCTTCTACCTTTTACAAAAGATTGCACTACTTCAAGTATTTCCATTTAATGACTAAATTTATTATTTTTATGCATACTGAATTGTAGTTTATTTAAATACATTTTTATTGAGTTACATTATAGACTGCAATGGGTATTGAAATTGGTATCAAATTTCAATACTTTTCTTGGTATTTGTATTGAAGTTTGAAATTTTGGCATCATGACAACCCTACTCTTGAAGCATGATGTTACTTTTACGTGGCTGTAGCTCTGATTCCCATGAATTTAAAGTAATAACTTGGCATAGTGCCTGCATTGATTCCAATAACATTATGTTTTGCAATTTGTAGGAAGCTATGGTAATTGGTCAAGATTGACCTGGAAGTTTTTTGTTAATTCGAATATGAATCCTTGTGTGTCTTCGAAGGCTGCTACTGCTGTAGAATCGTTTGTCACATTCAGAACAGGAATATGGCCTTTCTCCACTGTGAATTCTTCTGTGTTTCTTAAGATTGACTATCTTTGAGAACTCTTTTCCACATTCAGAACAACTATGTGGCTTTTGCCCACTGTGAATGGTTTGGTGGGCTCGAAGATTGCCTATTATTGAGAATTGCTTGCCACAGTCAGTACAGCAATATGGCTTCTCTCCTGTGTGAATTCTAGTGTGTATGTGAAGACTGCTACTGCTAACAAATCGTTGGTCACATTCAGTACAGCAATATGGCTTCTGTCCACTGTGAATTCTTCTATGGTTATAAAGACTGCCCGATTGAGAGAACTGCTTGCCACATTCTGGACAGCAGTATGGCTTCTCTCCAGTATGAATTCTTGCATGTGTCCGCAGGTGGCTCATTTGTGAGAATTGCTTGCCACAATCAGAACAGCAATATGGCTTCTCACCAGTGTGAATTCTCATGTGATTCTTAAGTAGGCTACTGCACAAAAATTGCTTGCCGCATTCAGTACAGCAATGTGGCTTCTTTCTTGTAGGAAAGTCCTGCTTATCATTGTGTTTAGAATTTTGTTTAAACCCTTCCTTCTGCTCTTGGAAAACGGACAAAGCAGATGAGTTTGTATTGTACCTCTGCTGTGAAGTGATCCTTTGATCTGTCCTGGTTAGTTTCACAACAGGAAGAGAATTCCAGTGTAAAGTAGTTGGTGTCAAAATCTCTGATCCTAAAAACATGAAACAAACATACATGTTAAAATATCAATTAAACATAAGACAAACAAAAAAATACCCCTTATATTGTATATCAATATTATGCAAGTCCCTGATAAAGATGTATGCTATGCACGTTAAGATGGAGATATATATATTTCATATTACTGTATACACTAAGGAAATCTTCACAAGAGAACACTTTAAATTTTTAAATGTCAGCATGCTTAGTCACAATCCCCAGCCAGCACAGAGTGGCAATCCTCAATTCAAGTTAGTCACCTATCAGACTGTTCCAGTTGTCAATCCTCTGCATTTAAATTGGTCATAGACATTTAATTGTCACTTAATAGATTATCAAGGGCAACTCTGATTGAAGTTTTTTGGACATCAACAAAGTTTATCCTCTTGCAATTTTAGAATCTTCGGTAAAACGATGTGACAAAGCTGATCACTTTTGCTCTTATTACACAGTTAAAACAGTTTTATTTACTGTTCCTTTAACATAACATGATCCTTGCCAATATGATGGCAACTTTAATGTGAAAATGTACATTAGGAGCATCTCCAGGTTACCAGGTTTATAAGCCATGCCATCAGTTACATAGCCATGCCTACTTGGATTTCTGAAACGTGATCAAAAAAGTTCTGACCCAACACATGAAAGGGGCATTGTATAATCGTGACTTTGTAAGTGGACAAAGATTAGTTTCTACATACAAAAACATGTGAATTGGAATCTTGTTTCATAACCAATTCAGTATGGTTGCGAAAACCAAAAATCAAGTATGATACCATCACTGGAATTTTATGGTTGAGAACAACACACTTTTGGAGATTCTCACCTAGTCAAATTATACGAGCACCAGTGCCCTTTAATGCCACAGTCAAATCGGCTGCATAAATCCATTGTGGTAGGACACATCTCAAAGACTCCATCAAGCCTATGATTTTGTCATCAGAAGAAAATGATTCGCAGAATCAAAGAGTGAAACTAAACATAAAAGCAATAAAAGGATTTGTTTTGGTTCAGTTGAATATATTTTGCATGAATATTTAAACATGATAAAGGTCTATACAAGTTGATTGCCCAGGATGTTGACCCGTGAAAAGAAGTATAACAAATTTAATATTCAAGGGAGAATCTCAAGGTTATGAATTCAGACTGGGAAAATTTAAGAAGTGAATCAGAGTTCAAAGAACATCTGAAACACCAAAGAAATTCACGGTCCAAGCCAGTGCCAGCAACGTCATGCACATGTTTTGTGATGATAAGGGCATAGTTCTTATGGACTGTGTGTTTCAAAATGCCCACGCAGGAAGTCAGTATTACACTGATTTATGTGGCTGATCAACATAAACTCAGAAGCAAAGCAGCTAGGAAAGCTGTTGACCATTAGAACATCATTGACATTAGAACAATTTTTATGAGAACAGCCTATATTATGATCAACAAGCTCAGCAATCCTATTCACCTAATTTCTCCAAAATAGCAGCAGAATTTACAATGTGCCCAAAGCCCTAGTGTCTACCATATCACTGCATAAGTTACTCCTGGTTCTACCGTTTCTGTGAAATCTACCCTTGACAGTTTTCCATTTCTGCCCCTGTGTTCTTGTTGAAGTACTTATTTTAAAGTAACTTCCATGATCGTCTGTACGAATTCCCTTCAAAATTTTAAATCCCTAATTCATGTCACTGCTTAATCTCGGTTTGCTAAAACGAAAAAGGTTCCACTCTCTGAATCTTTCTTCATAGTGGATACATCTCAGTCTGTAGGACAGTAAGTTAAACACTTAATTGTTACTTAAAGTAAAGCTGTGAACATGGGCAAGCAAGTAAAACTAGAAAGACAGTCCTTAATGTAGACACTGATGGTTTGTAAATTGTCATTTAAGGATAAAACAGTGAGTTGGAGAAAGAAATAGGTTTTCTTTAAACAAGTCATTGTGAATTTCCTAGAGTTTTAGGAATGCTATCACTGATAAGAACTTTTTGTTAAGTGCTGCTTTCTGATAGCAGGGTTGGAGTCATTTATCATTCAACTTGTAGTACTAAGGTGTTGTACCATGTTAGCCATTATGAACGTAGTGAAAAGTCAAGCAAAATGACATTATAAATGTAGTGAAAAGTCAAGCAAAATGACACCTTTTAATTGGTTAAAAAAAGGATGCTTTGTTAGAACTCTGTGCAGAACATTCTACGTGCCATTCCCCTCAGGAAGGGACAAGTAAATGTTTGAAACTGGCCAGCTAGCCCGAGTTGAATAAGCAATCTGACAGAAGATGGAATGGGGTCATGCTGAGAAAAGATTTGATGACGTTGGGAGTCCAATTATTTAAATTGTTATTGAAGAACTGATTTGTGGCTGGATAGGATTGGTTGCTGAATCAGGACAGTTGCTCTGCACCATTACGCCCCAACAGTCCCCGACATGCGACAGGAACCCAAAGCACTGGCATATGTTTGGTGTCTCTGTTTCTCCATCTGGAAATTTCCATCCATGGAACAGCAAGCCATCGCTCACTCCATTCTAAGGCCATGCAATAGCAAAGACCAAGCCAGACCTAAGACACAGACCCCGGATAGTCAGCATATGGATGTAAAATGAACTGCTGCTTAGGCTGTAATGGTATTTTTATCACACTCTTTATTTTATGTATATTATTTATAATACAGTTGGACCCCAATTATACAAGGTAATATGGACCAATGCTACCTTGAATAGCTGAAAACTTGGATAAAACTCATGGCCCATCTAGTGGCAACGCTGTACAGAAAACATGGGGGCTGACACAGAGAGAAAGAGAGATCAGCCAACATAATTAGAGAAAAGTGCACCTTTACAGAGGTCGGAGACGGGATCTCTGCGGCTGACTGATGGAGCATCCCTTTAGCTCATACCTCAAAGTACTTGCCTCTGAGTCAGAGTGGTTTCACAGCTCAACATAGTGCAAATCTTCAAAATGAGATTCTTTGGGGTGGGAGTCTACAGCAGTTTGGATGGCATTTGCAGTGTTGATAGGTGGAGTGTAATGGTGATGCTGCACAGGGAAGGAGGCGGCTAACAAAGAGCTGACATCACCAGGGAAGTGGACTATTCACAGTGGTCAGTGACAGGCTCTGTGCACCTCCCCATTCACCCCTCAGTGACTCTCCTCTGAGTTAGAGAATGTGATCTTGTAGTTCTCAACAGCACTTTGTCATTCACTTAGAATTTTTGTGTTTATACATTTCAGAGTATAGCAAGTGTACATGGTCAACTCTGGCGACACACGGACAATAGTTGCAGAAGGGTGTGAGTGAGCCACACCCACATGCCCACAGTCATCAGCTCCTTGATGGCTCCCTCTGTACATCTATCCATTTTCCAACCCGCTGAATCTGAACACAGGGTCACGGGGGTCTGCTGGAGCCAATCCCAGCCAACACAGGGCACAAGGCAGGAACCAATCCTGGGCAGGGTGCCAACCCACCACAGGACACACACAAACACACCCACACACCAAGCACACACTAGGGCCAATTTAGAATCACCAATCCACCTAACCTGCATGTCTTTGGACTGTGGGAGGAAACCGGAGTGCCCGGAGGAAACCCACGCAGACACGGGGAGAACATGCAAACTCCACCCAGGGAGGACCCGGGAAGCGAACCCAGTTCCCCAGATCACCCAACTGCGAGGCAGCAGCGCTACCCACTGTGCCACCGTGCCGCCCTCCCTCTGTACAGCTGAGGTAAAAAGTATAGCTTGGTACAGTATTCATGGCAAAGCTTTTATGCGTTATAAAAAAGTAATGTATTACACGTACAGTTTTGCCTCAGATAATGTGGGACCTTTGTAAATTGGGGTGCATGTAATCGAGGTTCTATTATACATGAATAAATTTTGTAATTTTTTTCACCTTTGCCTGTTCTGGTACCGTTCTGTTGCATGAGGTTATAGACATACAAGATTATGTAACATCTGAGGGCTATAGCAGTTGCACATATTAAACAGTATAAGCGAGAATAGGACCCTAACATGACAAAACACTGTAGGAAAATATCTCCAGTTAAAACTCAAATGAAACCAAATGTGCTTACAATAGACCAGTGTGACCAAAACCATGTAATTGGTGTGAAAGGCCAGTGGGTGCATTCTAAAGAGGAGTCAGCATTTAACCAAATACAGTGGAACCAAAAAGAGAGAGCAAAAAAATTAGAAAAAGTTTAGGTAAGTGATAAGAAAAAGAAAATACAAAGTGAAGCCCTAGATAAATTTGAAAGTCATTTAACTGCAAATAAGGCAGAGGACAGAGTGAAGAAAAATGTACATAGCCTTGAAATCATTGCAAAATGAAAAAACATTAGGAATAAGCAAAAAGAACTCTGAAGCACACAGATAATGGCATTGTCAAACAAGTCTGGCGCCATTTCTAACATACCCAGCTTGTTTGTGTGAGTGAGATGTAGCTGCAGGAATTTCTAACCTGAATATATTGTAGTTTTGTTATCTCTACAGAGAGAGCAGGAAGAAACAGCAGAATTGACAGAGCCACAGGTGTGAGAAAGTGGTCAGCACTTAGTTTTTTTCTTCTTCAGAAATCTAGCTACAGTTCAAACAGTTTTTTTTTATCTGTCTAAACAGAAATGGATTACTAAATCACCGAGTAGATGGAATTCCCTTCCTAAAAAAAAAAAAAATGGTAGGGAGAGTACCAAAGTAGGAGAAGGCCATTTCAAACATACCGTGTCTCCCCGAAAATAAGACCTACTCCAAAAATAAGCCCTAGCATGATTTTCAGGCTGCTCTGTAATATAAGCCCTTCCCCAAAAATAAGCCCTATAGTCAAGATCGTCAGCTGAAAAGTAAGGCGCCTAAGGCCAGGTTTATACTTCACGCGATGTGACGCGTGTGCCTGAAACATCCATTACATTCCGAGGACACCTTGCCACAACATCTCTGAAGAGGATGTTTAATGATTACATTCATCAATTCGGGGATGCGCCCATTCCAGCAGCATCGGTGCAAGACAGAAACAAAATCCCTGGACGAGGCATCAGCTCATCGCAAGGTGAACACAATCACACACGTACATTGGCGTCATTGTAGCTTCACCAAATCTTCATGTCTTTGGATGGAAAACTCAGCCCACTGTGGAAACCCACCAGGAATACATGCAAACTCCGGGCAGGAATCACAAGGGACATGACTCCCTGCTAGACAGCAGCGCTACCGCTCTGCCACCATGCCATCCCTATATGTGTAACTATTAACAGTATTTATTATTTAAACAAAGTTAACGATTTATCTGTAAAATGTAACATACATAGTTTAATGCATTTCATCATGAAAGTGATATCAAGTATAAATCTAAGAATTCTGAATGTGCAGAGAGCTGGAATATAATAAATGTAATAAAATATGAAAGTGACACTGTACATTTGTAAAACTAACCAGAGGATTCAGAGCCTTGTGCACAGATTTTAGTACAAATATATATACTTATACTTAGTAATAAATGTCTGTGGGGCGATTGCTGTTGTCAGCTCAGGAGGAAGCTCCAGAAGTGCGTAGCGATTTAACAACTGGGTCGGTTTTAAGATGACGTTTACGACGGTCTGCTTTAATGATAAAGTAAACTACAAGGTTAAAGTGGACATTTCGAGGTTAAAGCCGACATTTTTACTTTAATCACAAAACAGACATTCTCTTTATGTCCTTATTTTTTTTCTCAGTGGCTCAAATACACCGCCTTACATTCTGACAGTATTGTAAAGGTACAAATTAAAAAAAAAAAAAAAAGACGGCACAGAACATGGTATGTGAGACTTTTAAAATATATTGTGTCATTACATTGGTGAATATGCGACGCTTGAATATAAAAGCACCACGATTTAATTTTTATGTCAGCATTTTGTTTCACCACATTGAACCATTCATCAAACGCACAACGATCCTGGAGGATCCTAAAAGCGGCTGGAGTAGCAAGAAATTCAGACTGGAATTCAGGGTTTGAATGTGGAAAGTTATGACGATATTCCAGAAGATGACGACATGACTGTATTTGGATAAAAGTATATTGTTGTACATGAATAAATATAAGACATCCACTGAAAATAAGCCCTAGTGCATCTTTTGGAGCAAACATTAATATAACATCCTGTCTTATTTTCGGGGAAACAAGGTACTATCTACTGCCATAACAAACAGGTGCTCATGTGGCAAGACACTGCTGTACTAAAATCTGTGCACAAGGCTCTGAATCCTCTGGTTAGTTTTACAAATGTACAGTGTCACTTTCATGTAAAAAGCCTGTGCTTCACCTGCTCAGTAAGGAGGTCCTAACGCCAGAGGATAAGGACTCGGACTTCAAAAAGAACACTGAACCAAGGATTAAGCATCTCTCCTTGATCCCCAACTCAAAACCCGTTACACGAAACATGAGAAAGTTGATGCCATAAAAGCCAGCGCTGTGGCTGAAAGGATGCAGGAAGGTCAGAGCACTTCAGTAGCTGCACTTCACAGTTCTGACAGTAGAGCAGGAGGTGAGCTCCTTTTGGTGGGCAGCTTTTTGAAGATGTCTCATTCTATCACAGCAGCTAAACCCACAGACCAACAGTCAACTGAAGCAGAACTTGATAACTACGTCCTAGCTTCTGTCGTGGGCAGTAAAACTAGTCCAGTGAAATGGTGGCAAATCAACACAACGTTATTTCCTAAAGTAAGCCTCCTGGCTAGGTGCTACCTCTGTATTTCTGCCACCAGTTCACCTTCACAACAGGTTGAAAGCACAGGAGGCAACATTGTCACATGCAAGAGAGTAGGGGTGGGCGGTATGACCAAAATTCTATATCACTGTATTTTTCTAAATTATCCCGGTTTCACGGTATTCGACGGTATTTTTTTCCCCCATGCATGAGTGGATGTTAGCCAGTAATTGCAGTGGAAAATGTGGTTAAGAATAACCAATTCCACTGTGTATTGTACATTGTAAAAAAAAACAAAAACATTTTAATGTGCACACAAGTATTAATACAGTTTTGCATTGCCCCATAAAGTGATAGTTTTCAAGGGGGTGGCACTAATGGAGAAGGTATCACATTGCATGACAGATGCAGTCAAAATATAGAACCTTTTTATTGAACAAATTTTGCAAAAACAAACTATAATTTTGACAACATATTTTCAACCATACAAAGAGGCATTTAGACTTAGTAAAATATCCAGAAGTGCTTGTCAAAAATTGTATTGCACCAAACATGTCTTAGAAAAGGAATAAATAGTAAATATTTTTTGTAAACCAACTACACTTTCTGTTAATGTTAACAATCTCTGTCCACTGACACGTTAAAGTGACTTTTTAAACAACTTTATCATCATTAAACTGCATAATATTTAAACTAATAAATAATAACAATAAAATAAATAATAGTATTATTACTGAGAGTTGCACTATTACTTCAAGACTTCAAGCCCAGGTGCATTACACAGTATTCACCAAATTAAAATAAAATAAAACAAGTGCAACTTGGTGATGACATCTTTACCAACTGAACCATCATTTAGGCAAACTGCATTAATATGGACCTTGCTTTAAGCTAAGCTATACTGGGAAGAAAAAAACAAACTATATGTCGAGAACAAAGTCAACATTTCCACTTTATTCTCGCCGTTTATGTTGAGATTAAAGTCGACATTTCCACTTTATTCTCATAGTTTACTTCATAATTAAAGTAGAATGTCGTAAACTAAACTTCTTCCTAAAATCAATGTTTAATCAATTACTTAATTTACCCCGTCATAAATTAATGCAGCACATTAAATGCTTTGTGTTACGTTCCCCGACCCAGTGGTTAATCACTACGCTTCTTAAATGGACTTCCTCTGCAATAAGAGAAGACAGCGATCACCATACAGAATCCATCGCACTTCATGATATTCCTGTTTTCTGAAAATTTAGAATGCTAAGATAAATACTTGATATCATTTTCATGATGAAATGCATTAAAGCAGGTATTACATATGCACGGTAGTGAGGCGGTAGTGCTGCTCCCTCGCAGTAAGGGGTCCCCAGGTGTATGTTCAGTGTAGAGAACTTTATGGCAAGTGTGACGAGGCTCCAAAAAACTGGATGTATGAATGGCTATCGCACAGGTTTAACTTAAATATCGTGTAAATGTTGGGTTTGTGATCTGCTGGTCGGAGACACGAACACAGAATTCAAGGCATGTTCTTCTGAGTGGGCTATCTTTATTGCATGCATGCTGTCTCTATCTGACGTACCAAAACCCCAGTTCCTATCCTTCCTTTTTCTTTCACCACATAACCAATCACCACACGATAAACGTCTTTGTGAAATTAAAACTAGTTATAAACTTAGCCCACGGAGTGTTCAGAACTTTAAAAATATCTTTCGTTATACATGTTTAATTATGCCATCCATTCAGAGTTGCGCCCATCTCTGAACGAGTCGCCAGCACATCGCAGGACGAATACAAGCAAAACAATATAGCACAACAAAACCCCACATCCTACATGACTTTGAAAGGAAACTGAAGCACGCCGAGTAAACCCACCAGAAAAACATGCAAATGCAAGGCAGGCACGCCGCCGTGCCCCCATATGATTAATGCATGCTTTAATGCATTTCACCATGAAAATTATATTAAGTATTTATCTTAGCATTCTAAATGTTCAGAGAGCAGGAAGATCATGAAGTGAATGTACTGTATTCTGTGCGGCGATTGCTGCCGGCGCCTCCTCTTAGTGCAAGAAGAAGTCAGTTTAAGAATCACTTAACACAAAGCATTTAATGTGCTATATAACTTATGACGGGGTTTGAGAAAATCTAGTAAATTAAATATTCATTTTACGATGAAGTTTAGTTTACGATGTTCTACTTTAATGACAAATTATGAGAATAAAGTCAACATGTTGACTTTATTCTCGTCATAAGCGTCAAGATTAAAGTGGAAATGTCGAGAATAAAGTCAACATGTTGTCACACTATTACACAGTACCCAGGTACATTACACTGTATTGAAAACAAATAAAACAAGTACAACTTGGCTTGCAGTATTATCCAGCAGTATAGAAACAGTATTTACACATCTGACCTTTTAAAACTAAAGTATCTCCAGGCGACGGACGTGACTCCTTTTTTTCGGCAAAAGTTTTACTGTTCATCATGTTCAACTTTATCGTCGGCTTCAGTTTCAGAATGCTACCTATTTGGTGGTGTAGCAGTGAAAAAGAGCCCTAGTGCAACAAATCTGTGTTTAGCGGTGTAGCAGTGAAAAAGGTCCCCACTTGAACAGTTTCCCGCTGCGCCACGTTCCGAACGTCATTTAGGCAATTTAAACCGGTGTTGCGGTATAAGAAAAATCCATATCATAAAAAAAATAAAAAACGGTTTTCGGTATGAACCGGTATACCGCCCAGCACTACAAGAGAGCATTAACCAAGCCAGAGCCTGTGAACAGACTAGACATTTTTGCAAAAAACCTCAAGTGTACAACAGGAACTGATGTTTGTTACTTCAATGGTTGTAGCAAAAAAAGATCCAAAATATACCTTTTAAACGGTTCTACCTCAGAATTTTACTTGAAAAAGTTTAGAGGATACAACTAGATTTTTATTCAGACCAATAATACAATGTTTGCATTGTTAATCTGAGCTACTGTAAGTGCAGTAATTTAATTAAAATGTAATAAATCATATTTGAAACTATAATGGCCATCTTGTTAATTCATCTTGCAGTATTAGGCAAGATCCTCTTTAAGAACAAACTGTAGTATGAAGGTCTGTATCGCAATAAATATTGAGATTGATCAATACAGTAAAAAAATTATCATGGTAATATTTTTGGCCATATCACCCAACTCTCCTTAAAGGCATTGTCTTTGTGTATTTGTTCACCTATGTGAACTATGTGCAATTAGTTGAACCACACACCACTCCGGGTAGGCTAACTAAGTGATATGTTTGCTTGGCATTGGTGGAGGCACGAGCAAACAAGAATTCATACTTTTAATCGCTTCAAGAGATGTGAATACTTGCTATGGAATCCATTTGAGATTTCGATTGATAGGATACTTGCCTTTTTGCACAGCTAATCATGTTTGTTGTATAAAAAAAAAACATTAAGTTTGAAAGCCATATAAACACATTATACAAGTTCCTACTGAAACCATTGCATTTCTTCATTTCTATTCCAATCTCAATTTTTGGCCATACTTATCACTGTTACTCCCATGCTCTCTGAATGTATTGCTATACTACGCAGAAGCATTTTCACTTGCAACCCACTAGCCTGAAATAATACTTTAAAGAATAATCTCAACCTGAGCCTAAACATTAAATGCCCCATCATCACTTAGGCCTGAAACTGCACAAAGCAATGAACTTTGTTATGTCTCGCCGAGTGTCTATTAAGTAACTTTAATAACTGACGAGAAAGCTTGGATGGGTTGTGAATAAAAATGGTAGAGTTCTTTCTTTTTTTGAATTAAGGAAATTATTTGCAGGTGCCATAATATTGGAAAATGACTGGTTTTGAAATCCCATAACAACTTTACCATTGCTGTTTGTTCTGATTTTCACCAAAGTGACTATTCAGCTCCATTAGAGTTATTTTTATATAATGTTCTCCACAAAACACAAGCCCACCCTTGACTTACACATTTACAACTATAATACATCCATCCAATTTCTATACTCACTTTATATCCAGAGCAGGGTGACAGGCCGGTAAATTATTAAACCACAAAACATTTATATAAGTAAAAACATTCATTGCATTTGTAGTCTGAGTCTCGACGACCTGAATTGTGTGGATGGTTACCTACCAGGCAACGCTTATGGTTGGTCTGCCATTCAGCAAACTTCCACCACGGTGCCCTCTTTCAGTTGCGAGAAGCAGATCATGGAATGTTGCATAGTTTACTGTCAAATAAAGTAAAGAGTATGCGAGGGGAGCAGTAGAGTGTGTACGTCTGATGAGCCCAAATGAGGGCGAAACACGTGTTGCATACTCTGTGTTAACAACTGGGGTTAATTTTGCCTTACTCTAAGGCTAACAGAATTTGTATGTTTTTACTTATTGCATAGTTTACTGTCAAATAAAGCAAAGTGTACGCGAGGGGAGCAGTAGAGTGAATACGTCTGATGAGCCCAAATGAGGGCGAAACACGTGTCGCGTACTCTTTGCTTTATCAGACAGTAAACTATGCAATAAGTAAAAACATACAAATTCTGTTAGCCTTAGAGTAAAGCAAAATTAACCCCAGTTGTTAACACAAACAGGTTAATGGCAATGTCCCATATAATGACAGTAGAGAAATGGTCAGGGAATATAGAGAAATGGCCAGTTGACACAAACTCCAGTCAACAGATTTGTGAAATAAGGGTTCAGTACTAACAGACAGTTTTACACTTCTGATGACTATGAGCGTAGCCTCTTGGAGAATCTTCATTATCAAGAACCAATGCAATCTAATAAGACTGGACAGTCCAAAGAAGCATTTCACTTTTCATCCGCTGCTCCTAAAATCTCTGGAGCTACTTTAATAAACACAATCAAGTTCTCATACTGCTAAAAAATGGCTAATATCACAGTTAATTCAGTAATTTACTAAAGCAACAAACAAAAGAGAAAAAACTCTCCACTTTTCTTCAAAAAAAAAAAAAAAAAAAAAAATTATATAAACTACATAGCATTTCCAATTTGAAGAATATGAGACCTCCCTTTTAGATCTGTATCCCCAACCCTAAAACACACTTTTTTACTTTGGACTTACTTTCTCCAGACTGATTTGCAGGTGATGGCTGTTGTTTCCTAGTTCTAACAGATGAAATTTCTGCAGTCCGCTTTGTGTCAGACTGTAAGGATTCACACCTCACATTGCAATCGGTGTGCTTCACACCTTTGTGCTTTTTCATCTTTGTACTGACAGACATCTCCTCAGATTCTTCTTTAATGCCCACAGTCACCAGTTCCAAATTCTCATCCATAATGCTGAGACTGTCCTGTTCGGAGTAGACGGACTCCCATTCACAGTCCTCCTCCTCCTCCTCCTTAATAGTTACAGTCACTATCTCGATGTTACTTAAGTCACATATATCCTCTTTTGTATCCATTTAGATGTTACAGTAAATGGCAGCTGCTTCTTCCTTCCTGCTGAAAGAACAGGCTTTACAGTAATTTCATCAAAACTTTCCCAACAAGATCTTAAAAAAAAAAAAAAAAAAAAAACTTCACATGAAAAAGTTGGAAATTATGAATCAATGAGTTATAATACATTCATAAATTGTTACAATTTCACAACAAATGACATCTTTATAACAAGAAATTTCAACATTTTAAAACTAACAATACTACATTTTATTTATATAACACCTTTCCCATGCTCAAAGTGCTTCACAGAAATTCAGAAACAGCAACAGGGCATATAAAGCATTGGATACAAATATTTGCATAAAATACTAAATAAAGATAAATACAGAATACACCAGGCATTGAAGAATAAGCAATAATTAATCAAAAAACAAAAATACAAATATTACAAGAAAACCCTAAACAAAATAATGTCATTTTTGGTATACACAAATCTTTCTAGGAGTCTGAACAGGGTGATTAAACTGAAAGAAGGGTCAGAATTTCAGAGTAAGTTAAATACCATCCTAAAAATGAGTTTAAAGATGTTTTAAGAAAAGAATGAATTGAGTCAGATAATGAATTCATATAGAATGCAAGTTATTTTGAGGAACGACGAGACTGCCGTACATTGTGGACCTTAGTAGGTGGTCAGGAGCATTGTGATTTAGGAGGTTGTTGAGGTACACCGGTGCAAAGTCATGTAAAGTTTTATTGGTTATTAATACTTTTTTATATTGCTATTCTGTAACACACAGGAAGCTAGTGAATGCAAAGCAGGATGGGTGTGATGCGCTCGCTTTTGCGTGTCTGTGTAAGGACTCCTGCAGGACCCAAATGGAGCTGCAATAACGATTAAAACAGTGCAATCGACAAGGCTGTGTATGCAAGCATGGCTGCAGAGAAACCCCCGTCTTTGCATTCGAACGTTACCCACTAGTTTAGTTCATGGATGCTATATAAACCTCCAGATGTTTCAGTCAAGAGGAAGCCTGTGCTTAGTGCTGCTTCGTTCCTTTTGTCCGGATATACACGTCGCCCAGCTCCACCTTACTCCGCTCAATTGCCACATTATCCAAAAGCCGACTCAAGGCCAGGCCACGCACACGGCCTACGGCGACGAGATTTCTCAACTGGGACAAGTGCTCGACGTGCTCACTCTCCATGTCTGCCACCCCTGTTGTAGGAGCCGCTTTTCTGGCCTGCTTTTTCGAGTGTCCCCGCCCCCTTGGACAGTTCTCGACCGCCGGTTTGTCTAAAGTCTCGAGCCAAAGACCCTACGACATTGAAACAGTGCAGATGGAATGTTAATGTCTAGATATAAACAACTATTAATCGTTTCTGTCTAAGAGGGTCACAAACCCTAAGGGTCAGTTTCAGTAAACAATGAGCCTTGTCCGTAACCTGTTCCATGTGTCTCGTTCTGCTCACTGAGGCTGCTCTCATAATAATGTTCATATATTTAAGCGAACTTCATCTTGGTAACTCTACAAAGTTAATCGGTGTGTTGTGTCTATGAGTATTTGAAGTAGAAATGGGAATCGACAACGTGAAGTGCAGTAAAGCCGGAAACCGAGATAAAGAAATGGTAATTCAGGCAAGACACAAAGAAATTCAGTCGTGCGGTGTCCCCAAGGCTCCGCTTGTTTGTGATTCAAGTCACCCAACATTGATTGTAGAGAACAAGAAATCGAACACACAAAGCATGACAAACCCGAAATCAGCTCGCTTACCTTATCCCTCTGGGTAATATGATAACGCCGACACACTCAACGACCACAACCTACAGTTTTATTCACTGCCTCAATTTTACTGTTCAAGTTTAGAGATAAGAGGCGCGCGCCCACAACTGTTTTCGTCGCGGCTGATGACGTCTGACGCTGCTCCTTCAGCTGGGTATTTTGGAGACTGGCAGACCAACGTAAATGGTGCATTAGCGCCACCTATTGAGCTGGAGTGTGGAGTAGCGATTCAGGACGAAAGTAAAAAGTCCTACACTTCTTAAAAATTCAAATACACATTTTGAGACACTAAATTGCCAATACTGTTCTAGCATATTTTCTATTGTAATAACATCCTGTCCCATAACTTTCATTTTTTCGAAAAGATGCATTTTTTGCTCCTTATAAGCAGTGCATTCCATTACTTTATGCTTTACTGTTTCAGGATAAACAAATCTTCTGCACATCTCAGTTTCCATCCATCCATCCATTTTCCAACCCGCTGAATCCGAACGCAGGGTCACGGGGGTCTGCCGGAGCCAATCCCAGCCAACACAGGGCACAAGGCAGGAACCAATCCCGGGCAGGGTGCCAACCCACCGCAGCATCTCAGTTTCATGCTTATTTATTCTCAACAGTGAATAATTTAATCCTGTGTGTTTAAAACGTAATCTGGTGATTATAACTTCCTCCTTCCTATTTCTACCACCTACCTACCTTGCTCTTCCCCATCACCTTCTGAATTTCATAGAAATGCCTTCCTTTTTATCTTTGCCCTAGTTACGTTGCCAAATTGACTTAACTGATTTTTTTTTGTTTTGTTAAGGCTGTTACTTTCCCTTTATCTATGGCACTGTTGCATCTATACTTTTAATACTAAATGCTTGTTTAACCAGGTTATCAGCTACCTCATTTCCCGGAATACCTACATGAGCAAGTGCCCATAGGAAATAAACATCTATGCCCAAAATCTTCAGTTCCCACAACTCCTGCTGTACCTCTAGTAGTATATCTGGCCTACTGCCTTAATAATGATAAGACAGACATAGAATCAGAACAAAGCAGTACGTGTTCTGGGCAGACCTTTTCTTCCCTTCCCAATGCAATATGTATTGCCACCATCTCAGATGTAAACACTACTAAATTATTTGTCAATCGTTTTCTTATGTTAATTTGAAACATGGGAACATATACTGATGCCCCTGCATGACCAGTCACTGCATCTTTTGATCCATTTGCAAAAATCTGTAAAAATAAAAAATACTGCCTTTGTAGATACTGACTTACAAATTACACAAGTGAAATACATTCTGTTTTTCTTTTTATTTCCTCCTGTATACTCATACTTTGGCAATGGGAAAAAACATGGTGGAACCGCAGATAAAGGTATACTGGGACCAAGCACATTTTCACATATCCCAAGATGTCTTGCCCATTTGTTTCCCAATCATCCAAAGCTGAAAATCTTATTACTATGTTGTTCCCAATAGTCCTCTAGTGTTGCTGTTACTGGATGTCTGTCTTTGTGCCCCCTTCACATTAGTCCAGTAGACCAGGGGTAGGCAACGTCGGTCCTGGAGTGCCACAGTATGTGCAGGTTTTTGTTCCAACCCAGTTCCTTAACGAGAACTCAATTATTGCTGATGAAGCACATATTGCTTAAGTGACATTTTAATGCTTCATTTTAGTGGTCTCACTTGTTAAGGTTCTCCAACCTTAATTGCTTATTTCAATCTTAAACTGCTGCATTCAGTGTTTTAATTGCTCCTTATCAGCAATAAGATGTAAAAGACAAAGCAGCCAGCAGTTCTCCAGCTAGCTTTTTTCCAATTACATCTGTTTGTGTTCATCATGCACGGTTTGATTTAATAAAACACTTAATAGAAAAATGTGACGGACTGAAAATGATCTGTTTTAGGCTTCAAATCATTTGGATGATATCCTTGGAAAGGAAAAAAATCTACGATATAAAAGCCTTACATTGCACAGACTAACAAGCCATAAAATTAAATAAGGTCTGAGATTGGCAATGATTGGTTTCTAATTAAGCAATTGGGTTGAATGAAAACCTGTAGCCACTGCGGCTCACCAGGACCGACATTGCCTACCCCTGTTTTACATCTTATTGCTAATAAGGAGCAATTAAAACACTGAATGCAGCAGTTTAAGATTGAAATAAGCAATTAAGGTTGGAGAACCTTAACAAGCGAGACCACTAAAATGAAGCATTAAAATGTCACTTAAGCAATATGTGCTTCATCAGCAATAATTGAGTTCTCGTTAAGGAACTGGGTTGGAACAAAAACCTGCACATACTGTGGCACTCCAGGACCGACGTTGCCTACCCCTGCAGTAGACCACTGCCAGTTGAATTCTACATATATACAATGGTATCTCTCCCATTTCTACTAAAATGTCTGTTATTGGAGAGGATTTCATAGCACCAGTGTATATTCTCAGAGCCTATGTTTGTATTTTATCTAGGGGTTTTAATGCTGCCTTTGATGCTGAGCCATATGCAATACATCCAAAATCAATTAACGAACTAAAAACTGCAATATACAACTGTTTAAGGGACTCACTATTTGCACCCCAATTACACCCAGCTAAACACATGAGAACATTAATTGCTTTCATGTTATTTTTTGTCCATCCACATTCCTAAAAAGTTCACAACCTCAAATATACTGATGGGATATGGTGTTTTTTCGAGAAACAGATTACTTGATTTTTTTTCTGCCAAAAATATAAACCCCCCAGTTTTTCCCCCCATTATTGTACTTGCATAATAGCTTCTTTAATTTTCTTTACCATACATTTTATGTTCCTACCTCTTTTCCATATTGCACCATCATCCAAATACAATGATTTTGAAATAACCACACTAATACTATTAAAGAAATAATTATTCATGATGTTAAATGATACATGACTACATACACTTTCTTGTGACATCTTGTTTTCTATTTCATATTCTTTTGAAACAGATTATCCCACTCTGACCTTTATTTTCTTTCTTCTAGAAAATCTCTAATCCAGTTAAATATCCTTCCATCTATTCCCATCATTTCAAGTTTAAACAATAGTCCTTTTGTCCATAACATAGCATATGCTGTCTCTTTGTCAAAGAAGACTGCTATCTCATATTCCTTGTTCACTCGAGCCTTTACGAATATCTGATTTCAAACTCAGCACTGAGTCCATTGTCATCCTCCCTTTTCAAAATCCAGCTTGATGTAAAGCTAATTTTTCCCGACTTTCCAGAAAGTAATTTAATCATGCAATTACCATTTTTTCTATTATCTTAAATACATGAGATATTAGTGAAATGGGTCTGTAACTTAATGGATTTGATTGATTCTTATTAGGTTTTAATATAGGAACAACAACTGCCACCTTCCATGATGAGGGGAGTTTCCTTTCTTCCCATATTCAGCCATCCATCCATTTTCTAACCCGCTGAATCCGAACACAGGGTCACGGGGGTCTGCTGGAGCCAATCCCAGCCAACACAGGGCACAAGGCAGGGAACCAATCCCGGGCAGGGTGCCAACCCACCGCAGGACACACACAAACACACCAAGCACACACTAGGGCCAATTTAGAATCGCCAATCCACCTAACCTGCATGTCTTTGGACTGTGGGAGGAAACCGGAGCGCCCGGAGGAAACCCACACAGACACAGGGAGAACATGCAAACTCCACGCAGGGTGGACCCGGGAAGCGAACCCGGGTCTCCTAACTGCGAGGCAGCAGCGCTACCACTGCGCCACCGTGCCGCCCTTCTTCCCATATTCTATTTAATAATTCCAATATCAACAGAAGATTTGATTTTGTTAAATGAGAGAGCATATTGGAACATATTTCATCCTCCCCAAGCGATGACTGTCTTGCACTATTTATTGCTGTTTAAAACCCTAGTAATGTCATTTCAGCATCCAAACTAAAACTATTTTTGTTCTCATTAATATGTGGATTACTAACACTGCATTTCTATGAGATATTAGATATTTGTTCTTTGCTCAAATTTGCTTAACTATGTACCTTAACAAAGGTTTTTGTTAATAATTCTGCTTATTCTTATGTCAGTTAGCGCTACATATTCTCCCTCAACAAGAGCTTGTATTGAATTAGTTTTACTATTCCTCCCATCTTCCTTACCATGTTCCATATTTCATTTACCTGAATCTTTTTCCCAATACTGTCAGAGTATGTTCTCCAATATATTCTTTTAGCCTGTCTTACTTCTCTCCTGACAACAGCTTGTACTCTTTTATACAGAATAAACGCAGAATAGGAAATAACATTGCCTTGATTTTCTGAAGCTTTATTCTCTCTCATTTATTACTTTTTTACATTCATCAGTTCCCCAATTGGGATTATTTACCTCTTCTTACCACTTTATTTCTATGAATTGCTTCTTTAGCTACTAATTTGATTTCCTCACACACAACATCATAACTTAACTCAATATCCTCCAAGTCCAACTGATCTGGGAACCTGCTTTTACATAAATATTTATATACCTCCCATTTTGCCTTTTAAACTTCCATCTTAAAACGTGCTTGCTAATCTTTTCTTTGTTGTGCTTTTATACCCAATATACACATAATAAGAAAATGATCATAGCATCATTGTGATGCTATGATTCAATTCCCACTCAAATACTCTTGCTAGATCTCCTGATACCAGAGTGAGGTCTATAGCTGAAACAGTATTATTATAAAGATTCACAAATGATTCTCTACAATCATTTAAACACACAAAACAGATTTCTTCTTAGAATTTTTCTATCACTGCCCCATCTTTATCTGTGCTATACTACATCCTCACATTGTACTATGACCATTAAAATCCTCACACCATATACTTCTACTTTTCCTGCATTAATTTTCCATAAGGCTTATAAAAATTTATTATCTGAATTGTACTATTTCTTGCTCATATTTCAGCTATAACTGACTTATTATCCACCCCAACTTCCAACATTTTATGTGCTATCTCATTTCTAATACAAGTGACTTTTTTCCTATCACATCTTATATCAATATATCCTTGTATTGTGAAACGTAGATGAGATTTCAACCATTTTTCTTGTACACATATCTGTTTTTTTTTGATATGACATTGATAAATTTCTTAAATTGGAGTCTATTTGTCAACAAGCTTCTTGCATTCCATTGCACTATTAAAATTGACATTATTAAAGCCATTTAAGTGCTGTTGCCCATTCCCTGTAGAACAGTGGTTCCCAAACTCGATCCTGGGGACCTCCTGTGGCTGCAGGTTTTTGTTCCAACCAACTTCCATTTTTCATTGGACTCTTAAACTAATTAAGTGAGTCATTATTTCCCAGTTTCTGTGTTTTGGAGTCAATGTAGAAATTACAAACTAATTTTGGTAGATTTTTATTAAAATGTAATAAGCAGTTATAATGGGAATATGTATTTTTTTTAATCGTTAACAGTATTTTCAACCTAATTTTCGTTCAGCTTTTATAGGTCCATCCATCCATCCATCCATCCTCTTCTGCTTATCCGATGTCGGGTCGCGGGGGCAGCAGCTTGAGCAGAGATACCCAGACTTCCCTCTTCCAGGCCACTTCTTCTAGCTCTTCCGGAAGAATCCTGAGGCGTTCCCAGGCCTGCCGGGAGACATAGTCCCTCCAGCATGTCCTAGGTCTCCCCTCAGTTAGACGTGCCCGAAACACCAGGGAGGCGTCCAGGAGGCATCCTGATCAGATGCCCGAGCCACCTCATCTGACTGCTCTCGATGCGGAGGAGCAGCGGCTCTACTCTGAGCCCATCCCGGATGACTGAGCTTCTCATCATATCTTTAAGGGAGAGCCCAGACAACCTGCGGAGGAAACTCATTTCAGCCGCTTGTATTCGCGATCTCGTTCTTTCGGTCACTACCCATAGCTCATGACCATAGGTGAGGGCAGGAACATAGATCGACTGGTAAAATGAGAGCTTTGCCTTATGGCTCAGCTCCTTTTTCACCACGACAGACTGATGCAGAGCCCGCATCACTGCGGACGTCCCAAGAGCCAGCTTCTGTAGCCGAGGATCGGACCACCAAGGTCCCCGCCTTCGGCCACCACCCAACTCACACTGCACCCGACCTCCTTGGCCCCTCCCATAGGTGGTGAGCCCATGGGAAGGGGGACCCACGTTGCCTCTTCGGGCTGTGCCCGGCCGAGTCATATGGGTGCAAGCCCGGCCACCAGGTGCTCGCCATTGAGCCCCACCTCCAGGCCTGGCTCCAGAGGGGGGCCCCGGTGACCCGCATCCGGGCGAGGGAAAATGGCGTCCAAATTTTTTATTCATCACAGGAGGTTGTGTTGAACCGCACTTTGTCTCCTCCCTCACCTAGGACCAGTTTGCCTTGGGTGGCCCTACCAGGGGCATAAAGCCCCGGACAACAGCCCCTCCACCACAATAAGGTGGAGGTTCGAAGAGGGGCTTTTATAGGAGTTCTGGTTATTTAATTGATTATTTACAAATTAGTGAGTTTGACACTGAAGTTGTTGCTGTTTTCATCATCCCGAGTGTCTACTGTGCTGGTTGTTAATTGTCACTATTAGGGTTAAATGAGCAAACTACACAGGAAAAGGGGAAAATAATCGGAAAACAACAAATGATAGATAAGCATTTATAACTTTAGAAAAAATAGAAATATTTCTAAATGTCTTATAAATGTAAAAGCTATTCTGTTGTGTTTTTCTGAATGCAGAATAAGAGACAAGTAAAAAAGACCAGCTAATTAAATGAGATCAGTTGTTACTGATTAATATCACTGATTGTGAATCTGGTAGGAACAAAAACCTGCAGCCACAGTGGGTACCCAGGATCGAGTTTGGGAACCACTGCTGTAGAACATTATTAGTAATGTCTACAGTTAAATCCTTTATTTCATTTCTAGATATTTTTCAACAGCTTTTAAAATGATCTTCATTTTCTCTGTTCTACTTTTGGCTTATGCTGTACAATCTACCACATCTACAATAAATGTAACACATATCACTATCTACTATTAATTCCCTCATTATAGAACTATAATTAGTTATTGCATTTCTGGAATATTCTTAACTAAAATAGCAAGAATATCTGCAACTGTAATTTAAAGGAATGGAGAACAAGGACCTCATTTCATCAAGATTTTTTTTTTTTTTTTTTTTTTTTTTTTTAAGTGCCATGTGAAAAAGATACTGAACTATTAATATGCCTCAAAGTGTCTTATCTTTATAAATATTTTACCAAAACCAAACTTTTCTAAAGTTTGGAATATAAATGAACAATCTAGACCAGGGGTGGGCAATGTTGGTCCTGGAGAGCTGGAGTGCAGGCTACAGGTTTTCATTCCAACCCAACTGCTTAATTAGAAACCAATCCTTGCCAGTCTCACACCTTATTTTAATTGTATGGCTTGTTAGTTTGTAATGTAAGGTTCTTATAGATTTTTTTTGCTCTCCAAGGATATCATCCAAATGATTTGAAACCTAAAACAGATATTTTTCAGTGTTACATTTTCTATGACATGTTTTATTAAATCAAACAGTGTATGATGAACACACAGATGTAAATGAAAACAAACTAGATGGTGAACTGCTGGTTGCTTTGTCATTTACATTTTATTGCTAAGGAGGAGCCATTAAAACAGTGAATGCAGCTGTTTAAGATTGAAAGCATCAAAATGTCACTTAAGTAGTAAGTGTTTCATCAGCAATAATTGTTTTCTCATTAAGAAACCGAGTTGGAACAAAAACCTGCAGCTACTGCCGCTCTCCAGGACGGACATTGCCTACCCTTGTTCTAGAATGCTTTACTGTATATAGGTCTAAAAAAAATAAATTAAAGAGCCCTATAATCCAAAATATCCAATATTGGTCTATTATAAATCAAAAGTTTTTTTAATATAGCATTTTTTTTTATTAAATTGTTAGCGTTCACATTTCTCGGTGTAACCGATCGTCTCCATCAGCTCTGCCCATTCAAACGTGAGGGGAGCATAGAACAGGATTTGTGCATAGGACGCCAGAGTGCTGCACTCAAAGGCGCACCCGTACAGAGGAGGAATAGTATTCCGGCGTACCACTCAAGACTTTGAACTTGAAACCCCAAGTAGGTTCAAAGCCTGACATGAACACTGTGGCCACGAGCGGGTCTATTCGACTGAAAGCCCAAAAGAAATTTAACTGGTTATTAAAGTCACCTTAGACGAAAGGGTCAGCTAAGTACTGTAATGTGATTCAGTAGCTATATACATCCATCCATTTTCCAACCCGCTGAATCCGAACACAGTGTCACGGGGGTCTGCTGGAGCCAATCCCAGCCAACACAGGGCACAAGGCAGGAACAAATCCCGGGCAGGGTGCCAACCCACTGCAGGACACACCCACACACCAAGCACACACTAGGGCCAATTTAGAATCGCCAATCCACCTAACCTGTATGTCTTTGGACTGTGGGAGGAAACCCACGCAGACATGGGGAGAACATACAAACTCTACGCAAGCAGCAGCGCTACCACTGCACCACCCCTAGCTATATACAAGTAATTAAAAATGTGGCCACCTCAACGATGGCTTATTAGGTAAATGGAGCTCTTTGTAGGTGAAGTATGTGGCTCTAAAAAGAGCCTTTGTTTTCTAGTACGACTTCCACCATTTATTTGGAGCTAGTGTACTTGGTGACTGCCTTGGTGCCCTCGGACACGGCATGCTTAGCAAGTTCGCCTGGTAGTAGCAGTCTTACGGCAGTTTGGATCTCCCTTGAAGAAATTGTCGAGCGCTTGTTGTAGTGCGCTAAACGAGAAGCCTCGCCAGCAATGCGCTCAAAGATGTCGTTCACAAACGAGTTCATGATGCCCATAGCCTTAGAAGAAATACCAGTATCAGGGTGCACTTGCTTCAGCACCTTATACACGTAGATGGAATAGCTTTCCTTCCTGGACTTTCTGCGTTTCTTACCACCCTTCGCCTGACTCTTAGAAACGGCCTTCTTAGAACCCTTTTTGGGCACAGGGGCGGCTTTCGGCTCAGGCATTACTGTGAATTTTATCAACGAAAATCTGAATGGCGCAATTACCTCGGCTTTTCGTTTTATAGCTAGTCATGCAAATCTGCTGCCCTGTAGCGATAGACGTAGGCACCAATGACAAGAGAGTAGCTGTCCCCACCCCCAAGCTGACGCTACTGTTGCGTTGATGAGGGCGACAAAAATCGCGCGCAATTTTTTCATTGGGTCTTCTGTTTTCAAAAGTATATGTGGAGGTAGTTTTTCATTTTTATTTTTTTAAATACATTTCGTTATTCCCACTGGCTGTAGAACGATGACTGCATATGGCGGATACAACAGATTATATTAGTTAGGCTATCAGCTCTTTTAAAGAGACCAAATTAATAGAGAATCTCTATATAATGGCAAGAGATATATTCGCAGGGATCGGGGAGATAAAGGGCGATTGCTCTGCCCTCCATATAAGAAAAAGATTCCAGCCATTTAGAACATTTTTATTTTAAAGAATGTAAGAAACTGAACCCTTCTGTACATTACTTTGCCAATTCTTATTTTACCTTTAAAAAGAGACCACAGTTTACAGTAGCCTATGCAATCCGGTTAATATCGAGTTCAGCCATGATAGATCACGAAAATAGTGCTCGATGGACTAATAATAATGCAGGTTTGTTTTGCCGATCGGTTTATACCGGGGCTTCATTTTAAAACGATCAATGTTTTACACTGTATAGTGCCTTGAACAACAGTGACTTTTAAAGACAAAGTATGTTTACCAAAAGAGTGTTCAAACTAGTCGGCACTAAGAAATTGTTGTGTTTCATTAAAATGTTCACTCCCTCTCTTTCTCTTACTCTCTCCCGAAATACCTTCAATTCTTAGCTGCACTGCGTACTTCATACACTGAGCGGTTGGGGGCCTACGCCGTGAGTGACGTAATAACACATGCAAATCAGCAGTCTGTTAGTTCAGAGAGTCGGCGCCAAAGGAAGCCTTTATAAAAGCGCAAGTTTGAATTACAGGAGCAGTCTATTACAGAAAGCTGTTGTGTTTGTTCCAGAATGTCTGGTAGAGGAAAGACTGGTGGCAAGACCCGCGCCAAGGCTAAGACTCGCTCTTCACGGGCCGGTTTGCAGTTCCCCGTTGGTCGTGTTCACAGGCTTCTAAGGAAAGGCAACTATGCCGAACGTGTGGGTGCTGGAGCTCCCGTCTATTTGGCTGCTGTGCTTGAGTATCTGACCGCTGAAATTCTCGAGTTGGCCGGTAACGCTGCTCGCGACAACAAGAAGACCAGAATCATTCCTCGTCATCTGCAGTTGGCAGTACGTAATGACGAGGAGCTCAATAAGTTATTGGGTGGTGTGACCATCGCTCAAGGTGGCGTGTTGCCGAACATTCAGGCCGTACTTCTGCCCAAAAAGACCGAGAAACCTGTTAAGAGCAAATAAATTGCTGGGATAATACTTTTCTAAACCTCAACGGCTCTTTTCAGAGCCACTTATTTACTCACGTGGGCATTTTTCCATTGATGTGTTACATTATCATTTTATTTAAGATTCCTATCATTCGTTTATCGCGTGGGTTACCGTTTTCTTTATGCTTGCAGTGTGCTACCTTTTTCGATGTTTTTTTTGGTGTTGTTGGAATCTGAGAAGGATTCAGCAACCGTGGCGGCAACAACAATAAAGTAGCCACATCAGGGCGGTAAAAGTAGCGGCGTCATGGGGCGATCGATATTTAAATGTTATAGAATGCGGACTTTGGTGCACTTGAAAACTTTAGATCCACTTCTCAAATAAGCGAATTTTTCAGCAAGTAAATGACTATTCTTGAAAAGTTTGTCAGGTTTTAGAACAAATCAAAGTACAGAAACTCTTCTGCTTAAAGTAGTTAATAATTTATAGGTTAATACAGAGGCCACTTCTGTTCTTGTTCAACAAGACATGAGCACAGTATTCTAATAAATCGCCTTAATCACTCTGCAGCCTGTCTGGAACCGTTTTAGAATAGGTCCTTGTGTTATGTGACCATTTTATGTTCTCTGCTATTTTCAGTCTACAATATATGCCCCCATTAGGCCAGATTATCTCAAAAAACAATGTGAACTAACACGGCTATGCAGATGACACAAAGCTTCACCTTGCACCTGGCGTCCCTGACACTTTGGACTCTCAGAACCAATTTGTCTTATTTCTGAATGGATGAGTAGTAATTTCCTGAAGCTTTAAAAAAAAAAAAATCCTACTCATTAATAAAAAATTGCAGTAATGAGGTTATTAGAAATAAACTTAACCCCTTAGCATTAAAAGTCAATAGATAGATAGATTATTAATCCCAGGGGGAAATTCACATATTCCAGCAGCAAAAAATATTAAATTAAAGAGTAATAAAAAATGCAGGTAAAAAAAAACAGACAATAACTTGAATAATGTTCAACGTTTACCCCCTCTGGTGGAATTGAAGAGTCGCATAGTTTGGGGGAGGAATGATCTTCTCAGTCTGTCAGTGGAGCAGGACAGTGACAGCAGTCTGTCGCTGAAACTGCTCCTCTGTCAAGGCAGAAGTAGAGAATTCTTTTAAAGCTGATTTTTAAATACTAATTGAATATAAAGCTTTAACTAAATAAACATTTTGTACTGCCCAATCCCCCAACATTCCAAGTCCTAACCCTAGATCTTCTAATAGCAGTCTGCGTATTATTCCAAGAGCTGAGCATAAAACAAGTGGTGAAACAGCCTCCTGCTGTTTTGGACCAAATATCTGGGATATTTTACCAACAGAGATTTGCCAGGCTAATATTTTGGATCATTAAAAAAAAAAATCTTAATTTGTCCATCTTGTAACTACAATTCAGTTCTGGTATGCAAAAAATGATCATACTCTTTAGTTAATCTGCAGTCTTTCTTAATCTAGCAGCCTTTCAATAATGTCTTTGAAAGGGGCATCCCGGAGTTCCCTTACAATATTAAATAATATATCTGAAATTAGGTTGTTGTACGGGTAACTAATTTAAGAGTCCTGAGGAAAAACATTAAACATTCAATAAAATACAAAACATTAATCAAACAGAACGCAATTTAAAACTATTTACAGAGCTTTATGAGACAAAAACGAAAACATTCTTAAACCTTAATATGAAACAATACAGAAATTTCAATGGTCCTTTTGAAATTATTTGAACAATTATCACACTTATAACATACAGTCCCAGGTTTATTTACTTTTTCCTTCTTGTAGTGGGCCCGCTTTTGTAATTAAAATAGTTCACACCCTACCATTGTAGCCCCGAGATGTCTCTTGTGTGTGGTGTGGCAAAATTCAGTTTACAATGTCTCTTTGTTTACCTAAGTATGCAAAAAATAAAAAGGCAAAAAAGTATCTTCACTAGAAAAACGAGATCTAATACCCCTCCTCGCTATGCTCTCTAGCAATACTTCTTCTAATTCCCTTTGCAGCCGGTCCAAAAAAATAAATAAATCTGATACCGTTCTTATATCCTTCCACCTTTCTTTCAGCGTCTTCAGCAACTCCTCCCCTGTTTCCACTCTTGTAAACGAGTTACTTCTTTCTTGTACCTTTTTATTCTAACCATTTTTTATTGCAAAAAGAGCACTAAAAACTAAGAAATCACCGTTACCTCAAGACATCCCTGTAACTTTATCTCTTTTTTTAAACATTTACCATGGGTTACATTTACTTATCTCTATTTTCTTTTCCAGTTCTTCTGTGGTGGTGTTCTGCACCATCACTTTCAGAACAAAGACCTGTGCAGCCATCTATGATGTTTAAATGAAAGTGAATAAATCAACCTGCCATGAGACCCGCTGCATCGAATCCTCTAACACAAAGCGTTAAAAAAAAAAAAAATCATTAAAGGACAAACTTACATTTATGTTAGGTAAAATGACCAATGGGGGCAGAGTGGTGTTTTGGCCTGAAACCCCTGCAGATTCTACCTTTTCGCCAATGTAGTTAACTGGCCAACTGTCCTTATCATGGGTCCATCATTTATAGGCTAAACAAAATAAATTAACTAAAAAAAGAAAAAGCTATACTGTATATAAGGACTCAATTTTTATCTCTCTTATTTAAGTGTACATTTGTGTATACCATTTATGTGTCATATTTCTTATCTAGTTTTAATTTTTTGGCATACAGTACATGTAATTACTTTTATTGACACCTTGCAACACACTTTCAGCTGCATCGTTTGTATGAAAATTTGCTATAGACATAAATGATCGTCGACTTAATATCTATCGTCTTTTCGTCTGTTGTGGGTTAACCTGCGTTTTCTTTTCTTTTGTAATGGTATAACGTGCAGCTTCTACAAGACAGATCCATGTTTGAGTTTTTGCTTATTAAATAATCTTCTACTGCCCTCTTGTGGACATTCAAAATGAGACAACTGTACTTTATTTCTTTTTTTCTCCTTTGAGTTTTAACATATGTATCAGAAGTAGACGAACATACATTGATTCGCTCCAGCTCTTTTCTCGCTTTTGCCCTCAAAATAAATAACTATTACCTCCACCTTGCACTAAGAGGTCCTGTCAGGGAAAACTATAAATCTACTTAAAAAAAAAAAGTTTCACTGTCAATTCATCCATTCCATGATGTGAACACCATTTCACGAATCTGAATTTTTTAAAACTGAATTACTTTCCACCTTCGGCATATCAGAACTTCATAATAAATGGAACACTCAGTTCGAGCATTAATGGAGAAGAAAATCACAAGAGAAAATGAGATTAGTTCACAACCCTCTACTTAACCAATAATGTCTCTATGTACAATTAAAAATCCTACAGAGGTTAAAAAAAATAAAGCTGTAGCTTTTAGAATATGTCACACAGTACTGCACATAGAGCTCAAAAGTGAGTGCATTATCTTCTAAAAATCTTACTACTGTAAAAGTAAAAGGTGTCTATTGCTGGGGGCTAATTGTTCCATCTTAAGTGAGTCTGTATGCGCGCCATACAATAAAGCTTAACTGTGCTGTCTGTTCTGAAGTCTCCGAGTGCCTTCATTGGGGCTGAGGGCCCCTCTGCAGTGTCAGCCTGCTTCAACAGTGGTAGCCTACTGGACCTAAAATGGATCTTCAGAGTAGCAACAACAAGTCTGTGGTCAGAATTCACAAACTGGGCACTTCTGTAGACCCTGCAGTTTTGTAAGGCAGATTAAAATGATTGATATTTACACCGATCAGCAAAACAAACCTGCAATATCCTGCATTTAGTCCCTTGTAAATTCAGAATTATTTTCGTGAACTGTCATGGTAGAAACCGAAATAAATCGGATTACATACTACTAACTATCGCCTCTTTTTAAAAGCACAATAAGAATTGGCAAAATAGGATAAGTTTAGTGTGACTGAATGACTGGAATCCTCTTCTAACAAGAAGGACCAATCTATCGCCCCTTTGTCTCCTTGACCCTAGCGATTTTAACTTCTTATCATTATGTGCAAAGTATTTCTTTGATCTCTTTGAATGGGCTGATATCCTAACTGATATCATGTATTATATCTGCTAAATACATTAATCACTCTAACGCTGGTGGGACAAACGAAAATGTGTAAAAATAAAAAAAAAGAAAAGAAAAGAAAAGCTACTTTCCGGCATACTTTTGAAAACGGAAGGGCAAATGAAAATATTGAGCGAGATTTTTTCCGCCTTTTTTAACGCAACAGCAGTTTTAGTTTAGGGAAGGGGTGGGGCAGCTACTCGCTCGTCATTGGTGCCTGAGTCTAACACTGCAGCGCATCTGATTTGCATGACAGGTCATAAAGCAGAAAACCGCGGAAACGCTCCATTCGAATTTCGTCGCTGAAATCTGTAGCAATGCCTGAACCAAAAGCTGCACCAGCTCCTAAGAAGGGCTCTAAGAAAGCCGTTTCTAAAACCCAGCCAAAGGGTGGAAAGAAACGCAGAAAGTCCAGGAAGGAAAGCTATTCTATCTACGTGTACAAGGTGATGAAGCAAGTACATCCCGATACTGGTATTTCCTCGAAGGCGATGGGAATCATGAACTCGTTTGTGAACGATATCTTTGAGCGCATCGCCGGTGAGGCTTCTCGGCTAGCGCATTATAACAAGCGCTCGACTATTTCTTCAAGAGAGATCCAGACTGCTGTGAGACTGTTGCTACCAGGTGAGCTTGCTAAGCACGCTGTGTCTGAGGGGACCAAAGCAGTCACCAAGTACACCAGCTCCAAATAGATCTTTAAAAAAAAAAAAAAAAAAGGCTCTTTTAAGAGCCACCTATCTCCTCTGAAAAAGAGCTTAGTTCAACCGGTACTTTTTTTTTTTTTTTTTTTTTTTTATATATATATATATCCATCGTGCCTTTCTGAATAAATTTACATTACCGGACTTTGTTAATTCTAGTTATTAGGCAAACGTTCTCCACGCAAGACAACTTGCAACATTTGAGGAAACAACCGGTTAAGTGTCTTTTGGCTCAACAGGCAAGTTGCTAGCCAAGCTCAAATTGTAGGAGGCTCTAAATAAGGCTTTATTTTTTTTTTTAATTATACGTGTCTGGTGCACCGTCTGGGATGTCATTTAACCTTTAAAGGCATACGGCGTCTTCAAAGCGTATACCTCGGCAGTCACGGTCTTCCCCTTTTGAGTACTCGGTGTAATTGACAGCATCACGGATGACGTGTCTCTTCCGAGATTAAACCAGAAATACGCTTCACGCCACTTCGACGCGCAAGGCGGTGGATTGCTGGCTTTTCGAAACCTTGGATGTTCTCTTTCAGCATTTTATGATGACATTTTGCGCCGTCGAGACATCATTTTTTTTTTTTTTATTTTATTGAAGTCATACAACATTCCATACAAAAATAGGACTGAAAACAAATCAACCCCCACCCCTCACGTCAATACATCTATATGTACGACTTTTCTTACACGACTATTAAGCTGGCACTAGAATCCTCTCTCGTGGAAGACCGAGTCATTGCCTCGCACTCCAAAGACGACCTGCTAGAGCACAGGAAATGTCTGCGCGGACTTTAGGAAGTTGAGCCTTGAGTTCACCATTTTCATTATTCAGCTTCCGAAAGCGAGGCAGATAGAGACAGCGGTGAATGCGACACGCATAAGCTTAAAATCAGTGGAAGTCCTTGTTGGCGCTATGTAAATGGATTGCTTTTCGAACCGCATTTCTTTTCTTTGCTGTAAAATGCGAGTTACTGTTCATTAAACATTTTAGGCAAACAATGCATTATTTTGGCCTAAACCCTAAGGCAAAAAAAGCTTCCGTAACAAGAGCAGTAAATGTACTAATTTCCATATGCAAATTGTTTATAGTTAATTCACCTATCCATCTCCTTAAGCTGGCACTTGCGATACGATCAATTTTTGTTTATAATGCTTTTTCATGAAAACATTGATATCGAGCATGGTTTGTTTTTTTTCCTCACTTTCCTATGCTATGACAACATTCTTTCATAATTACAAGATATGTGTCATCCGCTTATTTGTCTATTATCTGTTCAGAAATGCTGAGCACTCTGTGCCATTTTTACAACAGAATATAATACTGAAATCTGTTAGTCATACAATGTGTCTGTTGCGGTGCTTCTTGCTGTTTTTAATACCTTCTGCATACAAAAATGGCATAGACCCGGGATCGCCAACTCCAGTCTTGGAGGACCACCGTGGTTACAGGTTTTCATTCTAACCCTTTTCTTAATGAGTGACCTGTTTTTGCTGCCAATAAACTTCTTTTGAACTAATTTTATCTGACTTGATCTTAAAGACTCAGAACTCTTAATTGTTTCTTTTTCCTTAATTGTCAGCCAAACAATAACAAGATACAAAATGAGCCAAAACAACTGTGTCCATTATACAATATCTGAAAATAAAGAAAGATGAAGGTCTCAGGAATGTTGATCTACTCAGGTTCACAAAACATTTCAACTGAGCTCTTAGAAAAGAGAAACTCAGCAATTGCGGAAATGTCTGCTATTGCATATAAGAGAAGCAAGAAGCCACAGAATTAAAGAACTGGTTTAATTAATGACAAGAATCGGCACTTCATTAAGCAGCTGGTTGGAGTTTGAGGCCCTGAGTTAGTTGGTCTTCTGTTGGTTCACTCACTTCACATTTCCTTTCTGTTTTGGGTGCCATTTAAGGAAAGAAATGAACAAATTCAGAGGAACGATGAAGAAACTCAGGGGAAACAATCTTAAAAAAACAAGTCAATTAAAATGAATTCAAAAGAAGTTAATTAGCAGCACAAACAGGGCACCTTTTAAAAAAGGGTTAGAATGAAAACCTGCAGCCACAGTAGTCCTCCAGGACCGGAGTTGGCGACCCCTAGCATAGACCATTAGACCAGGAACAAGTCCCACATTTCCACGGTATTTACTTGCGAATCACGTAAGAGAAACAAATCTGCAAAATGTGCACAGCATCAGAAACCCCATTTATCCTATTTGTGTCAAATGCCTGCAGAAATGCAGCAAAAAATCACGTGACAATTGATATGGCAGATAAATGAACAAGGCCCGTTTGTTACTGTTTCACACAGACATAAAATATATACAGTATCTGTACCATCAATCTATCATTCTCTCTCCTCTCTCCCTGCTTGTCTTTTTCAGTCAGGATTTGTCTTCCTCCTGAAAGTGTGACACTGCTTGAATTCCCCTTTGTGTCCTTAGACATGTTAAACTTTGAAACCCTCTACCAGGGTAACTTCTAGATCAGGCCATGGAATCAGATTTGGGGTGGGGGAGGGATGAACTTCCTAGATTCCATTAAATCCAGGTCTAGAGTTCATTTCCTCTTGACCTTACACAGTCGTTCCTCCGCTGGGTTACTAATGCAGACTCCAAGCTACTTTCTTTGAAAAGGCAACATACTCAGTTCAGCGCCAGATGGTTTTTTATCCAATGGATGGAAAAACTGACATTATGCTCCTGCCTGACATCCTCTGTCTCACCCTTCACAAGGCAATGTGGTGCTTGTTTCCATATCCACAGAACGACCTGAGATTGATTTGGAAAAAAAAAAGCCTTCTTTTAACATTTAATGAATTATTTTTGTTTCTTACATTGCTGTGTTTGCCTCATACTTGGATACCAAACAAGTGAGTAGCAAATGGCTGAGGGTCACACGGCGTATGTAAGATAAGGATTTGATTGGCATCCTTGCTGCTGAAAGTCTAGCTTTTGAGCAAATACATCAAACTGTGTTCCAATAACTGTGACTGGTATTCCTATTAGAAAAAGATTAACTTTATGCCAAAAAAAAATCTGTGAAAAGAGCAAAACTTTTACTCATTTTTTATTCAGTCATTTATCCATACATCCATCTTGAGAACCTACTTTTCCATGGCAGAGTTGCAAGGGAAGCTGGAGCCTAGCCACGTAATTATTGGATGCAAGGAAGAAACACCTGAATAGGGTGCCAGCACACCACATGGTGAAGACGCACAAACGCTCACACACACTTGGGCAAATTTAGCAACACCAATAACACCTAACCTGCATGTCTGTGGGCAGAACAAGGAGCACACAGAGGAAACCAGTGCTGACATGGGAAAGATCATGCAAACTCCATATAGGGATGCAAATCATAAGGTTGTTACTTCAAACCTGCAGAGCTACCACTGTGCCTATAATATTATATATATTTTTTTTTTTTTCACAAATCCAGTTTAATACATATGTAATCATATTTGTTAATCTGTAAAACAGGATCTCCTTTAGCCTCACCTAAAACTGATTACTTTAATCTTCTAACGTCTTATGGTTCAGGGTGCACGTTCCAACATGATCTGGAGCACATAGTATTATGGGATGTTGGCTGATATAGATGCACGCGTACTAGTCATTTCCGTGTGGACTAATAGTAATTTGTAATAATTAAAATATTGTATTATACCGAATCAATCAGAAAAGCTGCATTTAATGACCAGTAGTAAGTTCATTTGTATTTATCTTGCATCACTCGCTTGTTATACAGTTAAGATTAACGTTGTTTAAAGTGTAGGGCCTACTGTTTACAGTTTTTGTATTAAGAATGTTTGCCTCGGGCGGCACGGTAGCGCAGTGGGTAGCGCTGCTGCCTCGCAGTTGGGAGATCTGGGTTCGCTTCCCGGGTCCTCCCTGCGTGGAGTTTGCATGTTCTCCCCGTGTCTGCGTGGGTTTCCTCCGGGCGCTCCGGTTTCCTCCCACAGTCCAAAGACATGCAGGTTAGGTGGATTGGTGATTCTAAATTGGCCCTAGTGTGTGCGTGTTTGTGTGTGTCCTGCGGTGGGTTGGCACCCTGCCCAGGATTGGTTCCTGCCTTGTGCCCTGTGTTGGCTGGGATTGGCTCCAGCAGACCCCTGTGACCCTGTGTTCGGATTCAGCAGGTTGGAAAATGGATGGATGGATGTTTGCCTCAATGTTATTTACATACAGCAATATTTATATCAACATAATTTCATTATCATGTTATTATATTAATTGAGTAGCATTTCATGTTACTAAGTTAATTTAATGCTTTACTTTAAGTTTGCAGTACTAATTATTAGTAAATTTTATTGCTCTAATTTTATATTGCCCGCAGGTTAGTGATCAGAGTCATTTGAGAATAATACTGACATTTAGTGGAATTTTTGTGTAAGTTGCTAATTTTTTTCCATATTCTTTCATTTTTGGAGACCACTCTCAGACACACACACATTTACCACTGCTATGTTCACATCGTTAAATAAATGAAGGAACTGATCGAGTAGGTATATGATTTAAGCATTTTCCTACACTTTTCCCGTCCACAGGAGTTGAAAAAACGATAGAAGCTAAATCACCAGTCGTATTGTCAAAAATAGAAGCAGCAGATTTACAGCTTGTCGATTCTAAAATCGTTCCCACATTCTTTCCAATAATGTCGTGCTTAGCTTTATTCCTCCATTAATTTTAAGTAACCTAATTTAACATCCATATACATACGTAGATACATTAGCTCCCTTTCCCGATCTCTATTTAGTGCCTGTGTTAATCCTAAAATACACGTGCCCAAATCAGTAGATTATTGTTTGCAGTGGAGGAAATCTAACATTAAGGGAGAGTGGGTCTTACTGAACAGACTAGCTTTGTTCTACAGCTGCTGGCAGTAGCTGTTAGCGAGCGAATGCACGGAAACAAATTCCGCGCCGAATTTGGAGATGCGCAATGGAAAGGCGGCATGGTAGGCCGAGCCTAAAAACGTCACCGGCCGGTTTTTTCATTCGCCCAATCAGAAACTAACAAGGCCTCAATATAATACGCTTCGTGACGCTGAATCTGTGTTCATTTATACTAGTTGTGTTTACTGGATAGTTGCTAAATCGCTGAAATGGCAAGAACAAAACAAACGGCTCGTAAATCGACTGGTGGCAAAGCTCCCCGAAAGCAGCTTGCTACCAAAGCGGCCCGCAAGAGCGCTCCCGCCACCGGTGGAGTGAAGAAGCCACATCGTTATAGGCCTGGTACAGTAGCTCTGCGAGAGATTCGTCGCTACCAGAAATCCACCGAATTGCTTATCCGCAAATTGCCTTTCCAGCGTTTGGTAAGAGAAATCGCTCAAGATTTTAAGACCGATCTTCGTTTCCAGAGCTCTGCTGTCATGGCTCTGCAGGAGGCTAGTGAGGCTTATTTGGTTGGTTTGTTCGAAGACACCAACCTTTGTGCTATCCACGCCAAGCGAGTGACCATCATGCCCAAAGACATCCAGCTGGCTCGTCGTATTCGTGGGGAACGCGCCTAAGGACACCGACTCGAAACTCCCCGTATTAAAAAAAGGCTCTTTTAAGAGCCATCAAACAATCTTTTTAAAGGATAAAATCCTTTTGGTGCCTGCGTGTCGAGTTTGTATTGTCCACAACGTCGGAATGTGTTACTGAATCCAGTTAGACGCACTTAATGAGTGGGGATGAGATGATTATATTTGCATTCCTGGTACTTTAGCTCGAAGCTAACAGCCGCCTACGCACAAAGCCCATTTGCAGAGGGTGCATATTGGTTCTCTGTATCACTGAAGTCGGTAGTTTTGATCTACACAGTTTCGAAAGTTGGAATTCTTAGCGTTTTGACGATTTTTTTTTTTTTTTTTTTTTAGAAAAAAAAGCTACTGCTGTCCCTCGGTCTAACCTAAAAACTCCCGAGGCGTTAGTCTCTTTCTTGGCAATTTTTTTTGGTCCCTCCACACACCAAATCATAGATCCGTCTTGGGTTTCGCTGCTTTGGGCTTCTTCGTACTCTTCGTCGGCTTTACAGCCGGCTTCACCTTCTTAGGACCTTCTTCGCTGCAGGCTGCTTTCCTTTCTTGGCGACAGCGGGCATTTTTGCCACTGGCTTCTTCGCGGCGGCCTTTTCCTTTGCTTCTACTTGCTTCTTATTTTGAGGGATCCAGAAGCGCCGGTCCCTTTTGTCTGAACCAGAGCGCCTTTGCTCACAAGGCTCTTTAATTTTACGCGGGCATTGTTGTTCTCCACATCGTAGCCGCCAGCAGCGAGAGCCTCCTTGAGACTGGCCAGAGAGTCCGTGGCGTTCATTGGAAGCTGTCGCAGCCTTCACGATCAAATCAGACATGCTAAAGCCAGTCGTTTTAGGCTTTGAGCTCGTTTTCTTCTTCGGCACCTTCGCCGGGGGAGCAACTGGAGCGGTTTTTGTCTTTTTATGTTTTTCTCAACTGCATCTCCAATTATTTCACGGTCTGCAGGGAACGGCGTCTCATCAGGCAAGTGAGAACCGTGCAGACTCAACCAGCCTGCTGCACGCGCTAAAGCAGCCTGACAAGTGTGCTTTGTTTTCATAATATTGCATTTTGTAGAAGAAATAAAGGCAAATCAAGAAGGCTGTCTCGAGATGTGTCGGTGAAAATCTGCTTTTAACAGGAAATTTTACTCTCGCTTCAAAAAATGGTGTCGCTCAACGCCCAAAAAATAAAATAGCACTGCGGGAAGGACGGGCTGTCCGTCGTTACAAGAACACGATTGTCGTTAAATGCCCCGTGATATAGTTTTATTTCACGATGGATTATTAGTAGAGAGGCACATAATCGATTCCAAAAAGTACTGATGTCTCATTTCTATATATATGCAGAAAATTCGGAGTTCTTAACAGAGTAAAATTAACACAACTATATGTGTAATGTTTACCTATACTGTCGGTTCACTTCCTTTGAAAGACAATTGTTAAATAAATAACTTCTCTTGAAACACACCGTGCTTAAATTGTTTAATGCTTCAGAAACTTGCCCACACATTTCTCCATATAGCATATTGTTTTCAAAAGAATAACTTATGAAATCACTTCAGGGTTTTTTGTTTTTTTTTTTGGTGTGTCAATGGATGCTTTGTTGATATGAGGTAGTACTAGGGTGTTGTACCGTGTTAGCCATTATGAATGTAGAGAAAAGCCAAGCAAAATGACCTTTTATTGGCTAACTAAAAAGATTACAATATGCAAGCTTTCGAGGCAACTCCGGCCCCTTCAGGCAAGATGTAAAACAGAGACTGGAGTTCCCTATGTTTATATACACACTCTAGGACAAGAAACAACAAGATTTACCAATGTTGTTTCTTGTCCTAGAGTGTGTATATAAACATAGGGAACTCCAGTCTCTGTATTACATCTTGTCTGAAGAAGGGGCCTGAGTTGCCTCAAAAGCTTGCATTTTGATATGAGGTATATTTGCATATAACTCCATATGTAATAAACTGTAAAATGTATGTACGCAGTTATTAGTGCCAGTGTCACAGGATTTCAAACCTGAAGCAAGGGTGCCTAAACAGTTAAGGTTTTGTTGGTTAGAGGTGAGATGCAGGGAGGACACATCTGAAGGGATTTGAGTTTAATGCAATAGTGGAATATCAACAGAAGGAAAGAAGACAAGGTATAAGATACAAAAATCCAGAGTGAGGGCAAATCTAGAATATGTGGAGAAAAGTGCCTGGGACTCGTAATGTGCAAAAGTGACAAATAGGATTGGGTTCAAGCCACATCAAGTAGCACTTATGGGGAGTAGGGTAAAGTTGATAAACATTAACTGGGTTATTGATAATTAAAATTTAGATAACAGCATTTTCCATAATAAAATATGGTCACCTAGGAAGGAGAAGTAAAGAGAGGAGGTGAGGTCTCTGAGTCTAAGTGAAATTAAGGGGAGATGATTGAATTTAAGTGGAGTTGCATAATAAAGGTTAGAGGCTAGCAACTGAATTCTTTGAGGTGGGGAAAGAGCAAGACAAGGAGTAAAGAGGATAAGCAGGCAGAACAGAGGAACGAAACCTCATGTTCTTATTAATGAACAAATCTGTGAATAAATGAAAAGAGATAAATAAGACTGGAGAGCAGCACCTTTAAAAGGGTCACCAATTTTACAAATTCCTGCTGTCCGCCAAACTGGGTAAACACATGGGATGCCACCGATGTTAAGGACATTGTTATGAAGAATATAAGATTAATTTTCTCCTTTACTTAGGAATCTAATTCTCTATGCACTACTATCAGAATGAAAAATTACCACTTTTTCTTACAATTGAGAGTATTTACACTTTAAGCATTTGAATCAATGCACAAATTTTAATTACAAATATTTGATGTGATTATTCTTTATTTTGTGCATCTACCTCATGAAGTTAATCACTACATTTCTTATGAACAACTGGAATTAAAGTGGCTTGTGCTAGTTCAGACTTTTTTTAAGTTATACTTCAGTTTCCAGTCCAACTTGGGAGCCTAGAAGAAAATGAAGACAGAAGATATCTCCAGCAACTTCAACTTGAAGACATTAATAAATCCCTTTAAGTGCCTGCTCGACCAAATGGTAGACCATTTAAATGACGACCCCCCTTTCAATGCACTGCATGTTGCGTTACAATACTGGGCTGGGCATTCAGTTCCGTGCTTGGAGAACATGCAGTACTCAGAAAATACACCAGATGCTGTGGTGCGAAAACAGAGGCACCACTTCAGCGAGCTCAATCGTAGATGAAGAATTTTGAAGACTCCCTCCAAGTTGTTGCATACACCGTAAGCGGCTTCGAAAGTAAGCAGATATTTTCGATAAAATATAAATTCAGAGGGGTTATTTAAGCGAATGGTTGACAATAACACCCCCCTCCCCCTTACAAAAAATTCATGATGCAGGAATTTTTTTAAAAACACTGTGCCAAATGGTAGAGATGCCCATTTGTGGGTAATTATTGTACTACAAATGCTACCAAAAATATCTACGGATAGCAGTGTTTTCTTTTCATTCTGTTCATTTACATGTAGTGCTATTTCATTACATTTCCTCTAATGTTATAATGTAATCACTGAATTCATTATAATATGATGCAATATAATAATTATTGCAATATTTTAGATAGATATTTCATGAAAATCATCTCTGTGTGTGTTGTTTATATATTATGTAGATGGACACCAGAACATTCTATGGCAAAAGGTCATGCCCTAAACTGGCACTAGTACCTGAAAACCTTGCTCTGTCTGATGCTGAAGGGTGCAGTGATAGTAAAGATGACAGAATAGCAGACCCAGATTTCCATCCCACACGGGCACATCACTCTGATGCTGATGATTTTACGTCCTTGGATGAGGATGAAGACCAAGATGTTGAACCACCACCACCACCAAAAAAAAAAAAAAAAGAAAATAGCTACCAAAGGTAAAAACTGTCTAAAAACAGTCAGTATGACAGAGCCAGAAGAGGAATGCAAGTTAGATCCTAGAAGGCTACCATGGAAAAAGCAGGGCATTGAGTCAATACCTGTGTCAGATTCCACATTTGATCCCCCAGATGAAATTGAAACACCACTGCAGTACTTCAAGAAGATGTTCACTAACAGGATGGTTTAACATATTTCTAACCACACTAATTTGTACTCTGACCAGAAGTTTGGAGATCCCATACAAACCACCTCTCATGAAATTGAATCTTTCCTGGCCATTCTGTTTTACATGGGAGTTTTCGAATGCCCATCCATAGACGATTACTGGCACCATCTGTCACGGTACAACCTTGTAGCTGATATTATGCGTCATTGTTTTTATTGTTTATATCCCTCCTCGGGCGAATGTGGAGATAGCAAGTGTCATCATCCATTCTGCTGTTGCTAAGTTACAAACACAGCATCCTGAGGTGCTTGTGCTAATCGCTGGAGATTTTAACCATGTGACACTGGAAAAAACATTACCTGCCTTCTCCCAGTATGTGGACTGTAACACCCGGGGAAATAATACTATTGACTTATTTATTGTGAATTTCCCTCTATCTATCTATCTATCTATCTATCTATCTATCTATCTATCTATCTATCTATCTATCTATCTATCTATCTATCTATCTATCTATCTATCTTATGCCCGTCAAAAGGTTCAAGTTGTTATGCAAACTTGTTCACTTCACTGACAATGAGCAATGTGAAGGCAGCCAGGATCAGTTTTATAAAATCCGCCCTCTGTTTGAAATGCTGAGAAAGCAGTGTCTCCTTATTCCATCCACTTACAGGCAGAGTGTAGATGAAGTAATGGTGACATACAAAGGCACACGGGCAGGGAATCTGTGTTAGTACATTGCCAATAAACCAGATAAGTGGGGTTTCAAAGTCTTCTGTCAGGCCAGTTCCTGTGGCATTGTACATGATCTCTTACTTTATCAAGGGAAATCCACATTTTCAATGTTGACCTGAGTGAGGAGGAGCAGATGTTACTTCTGGGGGCCAAAGTGGTGATATCACTGTGCAAAACTATAACAGCACCACGTCTGGGAATCAGCTGCATTGGTACAGTGCGGACAAACCGCATTAGTGGAGCTCTGCTGATGCCAGTTAAAGAGCTGGTGAAGAAAGGTCGTGGAGCATGCGACTACAGGTCCAGTGATGGGATGATCGCGGTGAAATGGTTGGACAACAAGTGTGTCACCCTACTGAGCAATGCCTGTGGAGTTGAGCCTTTATCTACTTTGAAGCGGTGGAGCAAGGAGGCTCGTTCAAAGATCAGTGTTTCATGCCCATTCCTCATCAAAGCCGACAATGAACACATGGGAGGCATTGACCTATCTGATAAGCTTGTGCACCTATACGAGACCCCCGTGAAATCAAGGCAGTGGTATTTTCCACTGTTTGGTTACATACTTGACCTTGCCGTGTCAAATTCCTGGCTTCTTTACAAGAGGGAATGTCAGCTGCTACATGAGAAGTCAATGCCTCTGAAAAATTTTCGTTTGAGTATAGTTGGAAGTCTCAAGCTCATCAACAAGCCCCGAATTGACAGGCCACCATCTTCCTCGCCTCCTGCTGAGGAAACAAAGAGCTCCAATGCAAGATCATCCCAACCAATGCCAGATGTGCGATTTGACAACGCTGCACATTGGCCCATCCACTCTGACAATCGAGGGAGATGTAGCTACTGCACAAAGGGAGTCTCTAGGTGGAAGTGCCATAAATGTAGAGTCTTCCTGTGCTTGAACACGAACCAAAACTGTTTCTTCATATACCACCAGAAAAAATGAAATTCTATTCAGAAAGGTGAGTTATGGAAACACTAAAGCTACATTACATAAAACAATTGAGTTTTTTCAGTTTCATTTCTCAAGACACAAACTCTCTTTCTTCCCCCCACACAGGCTGAAGCACCATGTTCAGCAGCACACTCTGATGTGTGAAAGGCTGCTCTGTTTCTGTTTTATGGCTTAATAGACCTGTTTTTCATGTTGATATTGTTATTAATTTTGTTAAAATTTGTTTAATATATTTGTTTCACAATAAAACAAATAAAAAAAAACAAAAGAAAAGAAAAACAAAAATATGTTGCTTTGATATTGTTGGAAACATTAAATAAATGTTACTTTTACTTTGACCTTTAACGGCTTCCTCTACCATTTGGTAGACCTCTGTAATTAACAAACTGCATGGTCAGTGTTTGAAAAAAAATATTGATTTTTGATTTTCTTGGCCTACAGACCTCAGAAATGATAAAAAATATTTTTTTCAATGCGTTTTTCTGGGTGTGCCACTTACTTTATAGAAAGCCAACAAAGTATAAGGCCATTTCATTTACACCCTTTGCCAATTTTGAGTAGTCAAATGATCTAACACACATTTCTTTGAGACCTCAAGAGGATAAATGCTTCAGAAATGCGAGCAAAAATCACTAAGATGCTAAGGTGATGTGTGAGCTTTCCACAAAATGTGACCAGAGAATCAGTTGAACCTAGACTCCTGGAATTGTACAATCCCACCTCCTAATTGCTACAGTTAGATTGGCCTGGGAGTGGGGCTTGAATGGAACTAAAGTATTGGGTGATTCTGTAAAACTTAGGAATTGTTGTAACTAATAGATCTATTTTGAGGCATTTTTGCCACCTCAGCAGCAAAAACATTAGTTGGAATGAGACAGCAGGCTTCTATAGCTGTATCAGGAGGCCCTTCCCATCAGCCCTAACACAGATTTGTTGTGAATTTCTTTAAATGCAAGTGGTTTGCTGCATATTCATTCATTCAGCAGATCAATTGGAGAACCGCTATTGAAACAGATGGTGTACTTTAGCCACACTGACTATACATTGAAAGTCCAATGCATATTTATATATACTGTAGATAAAGAAAGGCAGCTGGAAGTATTAGGTTATCTTATGGATTGTGGGAAATTACTAGGAAAGATAAAGTTCACTCTCAACTTACCACATGATCCAAAACCATGCCATTTTTTAGGTAAAGCTATATATACTTTTTACATACTTGATTGTGTCGTAAATTTAATTTTAAATGGAGTATATATTGATTACATCTTGCCTGAAGAAGGGGCCTGAGTTGCCTCGAAAGCTTGCATATTGTAATCTTTTTAGATAGCCAATAAAAGGTGTCATTTTGCTTGGCTTTTCTCTACATTTTAAATGGATAAATTTTCCATTTTTGCCTATCAATCTACACTCAATTTGACATAGTGACAATGTGAAAACATGTTTGCAGAGTGGTTTGCAAATTTATAAAAAGTCCAAAAGTACATTTCTGGTCTTGAGTAATACAATTTAGTCCAGTTGTATTTTAGATATGACTGGAATGACAAATAAACACGAATTGGAACTTTTTATACCCCTAACTCAGTACTTTATATAAGTCCCATTCGCATAACTTCGAATCATCATGGGTAAACCTCTATAAGTTTTGTACTCCTGCATATGGGTAGGGGCAACCTCTTAGTTCTTGCTCACCCCTCTGACATAGGCCCTTCTTGACTGGATGGCCAACTGCAAAAGACTCCTGGTGGTTTTGCACTTCTTCCATTTCATAATGTTTGGGAACAAACTAAGCTTTAGAAATGGTTTTGTGTTTTTGTCCTTTCACAGAATTTTAAAGAGTATTTCTAGCACTTTATAGCATTTTCCTTTTCTTTTTCTAACATGTAGTATGAACTGTGGGACCTCATATACACCTTATATAACCATGTCCAATCCAACTCAATTTGCTCTAGACTGCAATAATGAGCATAGTTCAGAGATAACTAAAGATAAGAGGCTGCACTGACCACAACCTGGGATGACACAGAAAAGGGTCTGCATACTTATTTGAATGTGATATTTCAATATTTGATTTTTAGTATGGGCGGCATGGTGGCACAGTGGGTAGCGCTGCTGCCTCGGAGTTGAGAGATCTGGGGACCTGGGTTCGCTTCCCGGGTCCTCCCTGCATGGAGTTTGCATGTTCTCCCCGTGTCTGCGTGGGTTTCCTCCGGGTGCTCCGGTTTCCTCCCACAGTCCAAAGACATGCAGGTTAGGTGGATTGGCTATTCTAAATTGGCCCTAGTGTATGCTTGGTGTGTGGGTGTGTTTGTGTGTGACCTGCGGTAGGTTGGCACCCTGCCCGGGATTGGTTCCTGTCTTGTGCCCTGTGTTGGCTGGGATTGGCTCCGACAGACCCCCGTGACCCTGTGTTCGGATTCAGTGGGTTGGAAAATGGATGGATGGATGGATGGATGGATGGATGGATGGATGGATTTTTAGTACACTTTCTAACCATTGTGAAAAGTTTTTTCCTCTTGTCTTTACACATATATGAGTATACATATAGTATTTATGAAACTGGCTCTACACACACATATTTATGGAAGATATTAAAAAAAACTTCCAGATTTCAAAAAGAACCTTGGAACTGTATAGATAGATAGATAGATAGATAGATAGATAGATAGATAGATAGATAGATAGATAGATAGATAGATAGATAGATAGATAGATATGATACTTTATTAATCCCAAGGGGAAATTCACATACTTCAGCAGCAGTATACTGATAAAGAAAATATTAAATTAAACAGTGATAACAATGCAGGTATACAGACAGACAATATCTTTGTATAATGTTAACGTTTACCCCCCTCGGGTGGAACTGAAGAGTCACATAGTGTGGGGGAGGAACGATCTCCTCAGTCTGCCAGTAGAGCAGGAAAGTGACAGCAATCTGCTGCTGAAACTGCTCCTCTGTCTGGAGATGATACTGTTTAGTGGATGCAGTGGATTCTCCATGATTGACAGGAGCCTGCTTAGTGCCTGTCGCTCTGCCACAGATGTCAACCTGTCCAGTTACATGCCTACAATAGAGCCTGTCTTCCTCACCAGTTTGTCCCGGCATGAGGCGTCTTCCTTCTTTATGCTGCCTTCCCAGCACACCACCGCGTAGAAGAGGGCGCTCGCCCCAACTGTCAAGGTAGAACATCTGCGGCATCTTATTGCAGATGTTGAAGGATGCCAGCCTTCTAAGGAAGTATAACCGGCTCTGTCCTTTCTTACACAGAGCATCAGTATTGGCAGTCCAGTCCAATTTATCATCCAGCTGCACTCCCAAGTATTCATAGGTCTGCACTCTTTGTACACAATCACCTCTGATGATCACGGGGTCCATGAGGGGCCTGGGCCTCCTAAAATCCACCACCAACTCCTTGGTTTTGCTGGTGTTCAGTTGTAGGTGGTTTGAGTCACACCATTTAACAAAGTCCTTGATTAGATTCCTGTACTCCTCGTCCTGCCCACTCCTGATGCAGCCCACGATAGCAGTGTCATCAGCGAACTTTTGCACATGGCAGGACTACGAGTTGTATTGGAAGTCCGATGTATATAGGCTGAACTGGACTGGAGAAAGTACAGTCCCCTGCGGCGCTCCTGTGTTGCTGACCACAATGTCAGACCAGCAGTTCCCGAGATGCACATACTGAGGTCTGTCTTTAAGATAGTCCACGATCCATGCTACCAGGTATGAATCTACTCCTATTTCTGTCAGCTTGACCCTAAGGAGCAGAGTGTTGGATTGATTTGAAGGCGCTAGAGAAGTCCAGAAACATAATTCTTACAGCACCACTGCCTCTGTCCAAGTGGGACAGCGATCGGTGTAGCATATAGAGGATGGCATCCTCCGCTCCCACCTTCTCCTGGTATGCGAACTGCAGAGGGTTGAGGGCGTGGCGGACCTGTGGCCTCAGGTGGTGAAGCAGCAGCCGCTTCATGGTCTTCATCACATGTGACGTCAGAGCAACAGCCCGGAAGTCATTCAGCTCACCTGGACGTGATACCTTTGGGACTGGGGTGATGCAAGATGTTTTCCAAAGCCTCGGGACTTTCCCCTGTTCCAGGCTCAGGTTGAAGATGCACTTTAGAGGACTCCCCAGCTCCAATGCACTGGCCTTCAGCAGTTGTGGCAATACTCCATCTGGAATGTATGGGGGTACTGGTACAATTCCAAAGGCCTGTGCCTGACAGGGAACCATCAAATATATTCAAACATAATCTTATCAGGTATTTCTAATCATCGGGTATTTCACAAACATTACCGAGTCACACCATGCCAGCTGTATAGGATGGTATTATCCGTTTGTCATCCAGATATACTGCATAAGATATCCTTACACAGTGTTCTGAATATCAAAGCTCAATTTGCATCAATGTCCTGTTTTCCAAATGTAATTGGATTGGCCAGCTGCACATGCATTGCTTTTGCAACAGTGCTGTTCAAGTCACCAAAAAATGAGCTGGCATTACAGCATATATACCTGGAGAACCTATTAAAACAGTAGCTCCATACAGTTGCAGGTGCTTTTTCCAACTAGTACAACAAAAGGCAAGCAGTCCTTTTAAAGATAGGGAGTGGGAGTCACCTCAAATAGCCATGTAAAGAGAAGAGAATCGATCCATTGTGGTGCTTGGTGCTGTAACTACACTATAAAGGCGTCTTCCAAGAATGAATTTCCTTATGTAAATAGAATACATTTCCACTATATTAATGTGCTGCTCTATAGTCCGCAGAAAGTGCAGGCATGTACCTGAAGAGATGCGCTTTGATGACCCTGACCCACCAAATGATCAGCCAAATCGGACAGTGTAACAACTTCATTTGAATGTAATTAGCAAAATATAAAAATGGGTAAACAGATGCAGCACTTATTTTTTAACCAATTCATTTAAATTGTGGTCAATATCACATAGTAGAGCCTTTATATTTTTTATTAATTGGCCACATCTCTTACAGCATCCACTACTGCATTTTGTGACTCCAGAACAGTCTGTCAACACACAGCCAGATGGCCTCCCAGCAGTTTCTGAGGTAGAGGTGTGTGAGCAGCCAGCGCCAAAGACATACAGTACTTGGCACAGCAGCACTGTCATGTCATCAGCTCAGGGGTCAGCTTTTGTAATATTGTCTGAAACAGAATAAACAGATGGCGGGCTGCGATTCGTCTTTTCATGTCGACTGTGCTATCTGACCTTTTTTTTTTCTTTCAGGCACTTTGAGACTTTATGAACTTGAACTTTTGAGTGTCTCTGCCATGCTTTTGTTGCTTATACCACTGCATAAGCCAACGAATAGTGCATTTTTCCTTGCCTCCACTTTGCATTCACTGAAATTTTTCTTTTTTTCACATTTTTTGCCATTGTCTTAACCAAACACTGAACAGAAAGGGCTTTTTATATTGATTTGTATATTAAAATATGAAAAATCATGTGATGAATCGGGGTGGGGTGGCAGGCAGAAGGCACATTTTCGCTTTTGTCCGTACACCATGTTTTAATGTGAATTCTACGCACGCCGTTATACATGAGGCCCCAGATGAATACATCACCTGTGAAATGTTGTAGAGGCGGTTTTATGGCATGATCATGCATGGCTGCAAATGGAAGACAGTCACTAGTCACAGTCACACATACTGCAAAAGCAAACCAAGTGTTTTTCAAAGCAAAGAAGTGGAAAATTCTTCAATGTCTAAGTCAGTCAATTGAATTCAACCCAATTGGACATGCATTTCACTTGCTAAAGACAAAACTGATAGCAGAAAGTCCAATGAACAAGCAGCAGCTGAAGACAGCTGCAGTAAAGGCCTGGAAAAGTTTCACTAGGGTGGAAATGCAGCACTTTGAGATGGGCCTGGGTTCCAGACTTCAGGCAGTCATTGACTGTAAAGGATTTTCAACCAAATATTGAAACATGATCATTATATTTACGATTGTGTTGGTTTGTCCAAATACTTTTGAGCCACTACAATTGGGGGGACCATGTAAAAAACGTATGTTTTCTAAACAGCTCATACAATATTTTTGAAATAATTGTAGCAGAAAGTCTATACTTTAATCTCATCTTGATTGCTTTGTTTCATATCCTTTGTGGTGGCAAACAGAGGCAAAATTATGAAAACTGTGTCACTGTCCAAATACTTATGGACCTAACTGTAAATAATCATGTCCCAGTCATGTGCAAGCTCCAATCAGGTGCAAGTGTTCATGAGTGTGCTTCGCTCCGTGGTTGACTGGGCTGCTGGCTGATCACACTGCATACACATGTGAAGACTGGCAGATCGGTCAGGTGCCTCAATTGTGCCTTGGAGGTAGCAGTTTGTTTCACTTGCACCCAATTAGAAAGCAGGAGAGTTAAGATTGTGTGTTTTAGATTGATTTTTAATAAAAGCAATACTTCATTTTTATTTCACCTACACCTTGCTACATGTGCATGTCCTCATTTGCTTGACTCATCTTGATTATGGCTACCGATGATCCAGGTTAAAGAAGTTCCTGAACTCAACAGGGAGCGTGGACCTGACCTGGACCGTCGCACTTTTGTATATCTTTAGTAAGTCTTTGTAAAACCACATCAGAAAATGGATATCTCTGGAGGTTATACATAATACTGCAGCTTGATATAGATATCAGAAATTTTATTTGCAGGTTTCTTGACAACTGTATGAAAACTTGCACCTTTGGTCACACTAGTGAGTATGTGATTGGTAAATTTTACCATTAACAAGAGCATATTTAAAAATAGTTAACCATTACGTTATAGATATCTAGAGCAATGGCTGCAAAGCAAACTAACTTTCTCTATGAGGGGCCAATATGCATCCTCTTATGCATGTTGTCTCTAGAAAATAACATTGCAAGGGAGCTCTCATATGAAATAAAATTAATGTGAATATGTTACTAGAAAAAAAAATTAACAGAATTTTTTTTTTTTGTAAAATATGCTTCATGTAGTATGTATTCTCATAGATATCATAGAGGGCAGAATACCTACCCTCCACCTTTTCTGCTAGATATACCGGTGTACCTGTGCTGTAAGCCCTGCTTACTGTCTTGAACAAAACGAATCAGAAAATGAGGAAAATGTGTTGGTGTACTCATGAGGCTTAAAACTTACCTGGCATCTTGTCCGGTAATTGATCCTCACTATGGTTCGGCTTATTGTCATTTTATCTCATTGAGCTCTCTGGAACCAACATACAAATGGATCCGGCCCATTGTTTCAAGCTGCCATGATTAGCGATCATTAGCGATCACCACACCTCCACAGGGGTGGAGTGGATTTTGGGAACCTTCATCTGATGGGTCATGTGCCCCAACAGGCCAGTGAATTGACTCAATTGAAGATGTCTCTGGTAAATGCTAGATCCTTAGCTAACAAATCGTTTAAATGATTTCTTCACCTCGCAAGGATTGGATTTTTTATTTGTGACTGAAATATGGTTAACTGTCAGTGAGTTAATCTCTTTCACTGAATTAGTATCCCTCGAATGTAAATTTTTTAGATCATCAAGATCTGCTGGTGGGAGGGGTGGGGGCTGGGTTAGAGACAATATTTAAAAGCTGATATTACTGTTGCCAATTAAAAAATGACAGTTATTCCTGCTTTGAATTACAGCTGTTTGAAATGGACTGATTGTATCCTGTGTTGTTTGCAGTGGTGTATCAACCTCCAAAATGTGACAAGAATTTTATTTGTTGAGTTCTCTGAAGTTCTGGCAGGAATTGCACCAAATTATGTCAGACTTAATACTTGAGGATTTTCATATTCAGGTGTGCTGTGCCAGTAAACCTTTGGTAAAGGACTTTATAAACCTCATTGATTCTTTTAATCTTGTTCAGTCTTTGAAAGGCCCAACACATGAGCATGGACATACATTGGACCTTGCTTTATCGTAAGGTTTATCTGTCTGTAGCAGTGAAATTGGTGAAGCTTGCTTTTCTAATCACATGCCTGTTATAACTAGGTCTTCCTTACCCTACCAAACAGTCTGCATTGATAGTGAGACTCACTGTTCTTACATAATGAAGTCCACCGCTACTAGCAAATTTTCCGTGGTTTTTATGGATGCTGTGCATTTCATTTAGACATTGTCTTACTTTTAAGTGTTAATTTTAAAACACAAAGTTTGTGGGTTTTGAATTGTATGACCTATATAACACCATATCATCATGTTTAAGAAAATGTTTAATTCTGAGGCTTGGTAATGTCTAAGAATACCGGGCAGGGTGTAAAGAGAATGTGGAAGATGGGGGTGTCATCTTACGGGCTTCAGAGTATCTTGTCTGCTGCTGGAGTCTATTGTCCTTTTTCAGGAAATTTCTGCCAGAAATGTCTGCATGCAATGCGTAGCAGTGACTGGAGCATCAGTGTGCTTATTGTTGGATTTGTTTAGGATATTAGCATATGTTAAAAAAATGCCATTGAATTTATTTTAATTTCATTACATGGAACAAAATATTTAGCATCTTTTCTGGTGTAATGCCACCTCAGTTCCTTAATATCATTGCAATTTATTTACACAAGAGTGTGCTCGATTTTATTCTAATAATCTAAAACAATTACACATTATAGCAAATAACTTTCCAATGTAAATATCTCATTTTGAACTTGAAGTCAAGAGGAATGTGTTCCTTTCTATTGGAAACAGCTATGGCAAGCAAAACTGATTAAAATTTAAAAGGTTAAAAAAAACTGCAGAATACACTAACATTACATTTGCATTTAATCATTTGGCTGATGCTTTTATCCAAAGCGACTTTCAACATTTATGATACAATTGCTTACATTTCTTTTTGGTTTTCCAAATGAAGCACAGCCAGGTCAAATGACGTGATCATGGTAACACAGTGTCAGTAACGGAATTTGAACCCACAACCTCTGGGTTTGAGGTACATAACTGTAATCATTATGTCACACTACCTGCTACCTTGCAAACCTACTATACACCTACTATACTATACACCTACTATAATAAATGGGAAACAAATGAATACGATGATGTGATGTGAAGTAGAAATGTGACTTGATAAAATATGATAAAAACAGGTTCCTGCCCTCAGATTGTCACTAAGGGTAGGTGATAGTGATAACTGAAGACCTCCAATAAGGTGACAGTCCAGATGGACAGTGTTGCTGAGCAAAAGCAACTTGTGCAAGAGAGCCTAATACAGTCTAGGGGTCAATTGAAGATAAAGAGCTATCACACACTGCTACTTTTACACAGCAAATCCTGAATTTCTGGATAAAGTGTATTTTAGGAAGGCTTGAACAAAACTAATCCAGAAAATGTAATCTTTACATACAAATTAAGAAATATTACTGAAGCAAACCCAAGAGCTTTAACTCTAATAATTAAATAAAGAAAGAAAATAAGACAAGATAACTAAAACATTTATAAAAATCAGTAAAAGATTAAATAATGCAGGAAGCAAAATAAAATATAAAATATAAAAATATCAGTGTTCAACACACAACCTGACCAAAAGGTACAAACGATGACACTACCACATGCAATAAGAACATTGATCAAGACCTGCTGAAATTCAAACAGAACAAATTAAGTAAAGAGAATATACTAAACATGCACAAACAAGCTTCTAAATAGAGGACAAAGAAATGTGAGAAATTAAACATGAGCTCCTGGACCTGATTATTATGAACAACTACACCGAAATGCTGGGAAGAGAGAAGTTACTGAGAATGTCCTTAAACAATGCCAAACACAGTATAATAGCTAAAGTCAGCAAAGCCATAACAGAAATAAAGAAAAAAACAACATGGATATAATAACATTTTATAAGTGTTATTAATCAAGACTCACAGGGAAGGTGTGAAATCACACATAGTTCAATCTAAAATACAGTGACTGAAATTACAGAACTGCCTATTAAGATACGGAGACATAAAATATATTAATACATTTTGAAGGACTGAACTTCACTGTGGCAAAGTGGTGGCTCTGAGGCTAAGGATCTGCGCTGGTATCCGGAAGGTTGCCGGTTCAAATCCCCGTCACTGCCAAAAGAGATGGGCCCTTGAGCAAGGCCCTTAACCTGTAATTGCTCCAGGGGCGCTGTACTATGGCTGACCCTGCGATCTGACCCCAAGGGGTATGCGAAAACTAACAAATTCCTAATACAAGAAATTGTATAAGGCGAAACAAAGAACAAAAGAAAAAAAAAAAAAATAGTAAACTCCAAATCCCAGCAGACGCTCAACAAATAAGAAGAAACAAACTAAAGGCAAAGAGAAGATACAGGACCTGATAATTTAGAGCAATCCAAGAATAAATCTATAGAATGTTAGATGGGGATGACCCGAAAGTATCTGCACCACCAGGCAAAAAAGTACATTTTAGATACTTTGTAAAAGCATATTATGGATGCTCACTTACTCAATAACAAAGAAGACTAGTTAAGCATACTATGGAGAGACATAGAAAACACAGAAATGAAAGACATGGAATTGCCTCAGGTGGATACTGAAGAAATTAAAACCAAGATTAGAACCTCTGCTAACTGAAAGATACACAGTCCAGATGACATACTCTATTTCTGGCTTAAACAACTGACAGATCTACAGCAGGTTATGGCTGAGTGTAACAATATGTTAATGTAACATCTATAGATAGTACCACAATGGGCGGTCGGAAAATCAAAAGTACACCTTATGAGAAGGATATAGGGGTCATAGTGGACTCAACTATCCACTATGCTATCAACTTCCAGATAGTGTTCAGAAGCCATTAAAAATACAAACAAAATTTCAGGTTATATAGCACCTTGATGTGTGGAGTACAAGTCACAGGAGGTTCTGTTCCAGCATTATAACACACTGGTGAGGCTTCATCTGGAGTACTGGGTGCTGTTTTGGTCTCCAGACTACAAAAAGGACATTGCAGCACTAGAAAAGGTCCAAAGAAGAGCGACTAGGCTGATTCCAGGGCTAAAGGGTTTGAATTATGAGGAAAGATTAAAAGAACTGACCCTATAAAGTTTAAGCAAAAGAAGATTAAGAAGTGACATGACTGAAGTGTTTAAAATGATGAAGAGAATTAGTCCAGTGGATTGAGACTGTTATTTTTAAATGAGTTCATCAAGAACACGGGGACACAGTTGGAAACTTGTTAAGGGTAAATTTCACACAAACAGTAGGAAGTTTTTCTTTACACAAAGAACAATAGACACTTGGAATAAGCTAACAAGTAGTGTGGTAGACAGTAAAACTTTAGGGACTTTCAAAACTCGACTTGATGTTTTTTGAAAGAAATAAGTGGATAGGACTGGTGAGCTTTGTTGAGCTGAATGGCCTGTTCTCATCTAGAGTGTTCTAATGTTCACAGTGGGTCACCACAGGAACAACATTCCTACTTCCAACACAAGAGCAAACCAAATCACCAAAAAACGTTTATCACTTAATTTGCCTTTCCAACCTGTAAAAGGTCTTCACAAGAATATGCACCAATATAATATACAGTCATCTTGAGTAAAACAACATAATGGCAACAGGGAAGAAGAGTAAAAACAAAAGAAGTGTCATACGGCACAAAAGTCCAGTTATTGCCAAATAAAGTAATTATGTAGTGTTGTAAGAAGGAAAAAAAAACATAATTCAGCTATATAAAAAAAATGATAGCATACTACACACTACAATCCTCAAATGCTTGGAAGTGCATAATATGTTCCCTGCTGACAAAAATTTAATCTCAGTCACCCTGCATCACTGTTTCTATGTTTAACTATTTCAACTGAACAGGAAGAGTTTGGAACAGGTAATATTAGCTCTGCTGTTTTATAATGGTTTGGTTTTACCCAGGATGAACTTGCAAGCAGTACAGCATCTAAAGATGAAACATGTTAATGCATATGAAGAGGCCATACAGGCACTTGTGGTGGCTGCAACAGTCCCTCTCGCCTCTCAAGAAAGGTCCCAGGTAAACAAAGGTCTATACAATGTCTACTATTCAACTGATTCTGTATTCCATAAGAGTGGATGGGAGGAGATACAGTGCCCTTCATAATGTTAGGGAGAAAGACATATTTGATTTACCCAACTACTCCACAGTTTAAAATTACAAATCAAACAATTTAGACACAATTAAAGTGCTTATTGCAGACTTTCATTTAAGGGTATTTGCATACAGCAGATTTTGATCACAGCATGTAAAAAATATATTCTCAGGTGATGTTCTGCCAAGCCCTAATGCAGTAGTCTTCAGCTCCTGCTTGTTTTGAGAGCTTGTCCCTTTGTTTTTTATTCACCATATGGCAGGCCTGCTCAATTGGATTTAAAATGAGCAACTGGCTTGACAATTCAAGAATTTTCCATTTTTTAGCTTTGAAAAACTCTTGTGTTGCCCCAGCAATATTTTGACTTATTATCTTGTTTTAGGTTGAAGTGAGTTTAAATAACGATACTCCCTGTCTATAAACTGCTAAATCTCTGCCTGTAGCTTGACTCTTTGGGACATGTCATTACACATGGCAATTATTATTTATAATATGTTACTCAAAACAGTATACTGCAACAACTTCTGCTAGCTTTCCAACTAATGCAGAAAAGGTAAGCAATCCTTTAAGAAATAGAAAACCACCTCAAAGAGCCATGTGAAGAACTAAGAACCCATCCATTATAGTGTTCTGCACCGACGCTGAAGTATCAAATACACAATACAGCTGAAAACAATACAAGAAAGTGCCTGTGCATGGTTTCAATTGCACATGTTCACTGTATAAATATCTGTCTTTATATACAGTATATATATAGAAAAAAGAAGTGAATCGTTAATTTTTTCACATGAGTATTACTATTATTATTATTACACCCCTCTTCTTTCTTTGCCGTGACTAGTCTGACGTTTGGACACTGTTTTGCTAATATGCTTTCTCGTTAAAAATCGTCATGTACAAATTAAAACGGTTGGTATTTTTGAAGATGAAGAGACGGTATACACTGATCCGCAAAATATCTCCTGCATTTACTCCCTTGTAAATCGAGAACTATTTTCGTAATCTTTCATGGTAGATCTCTAAATGAATCCGGCTACACGCTTAAACTATCGCCTCTTTTTAAAAGCACAAAAAGAACTGGCAAAGTAGGGTGCATCTAAATTTAGTGTGACTGACTGACTGGAATCCTATTCTCACAAGAAGGACCGACCTATAGCCGCTGTTTCTCCTTCATCCGTGCGAATTTAACTTCCTGCCATCATGTGGAAGGTATTTCTTTGGTCTCTATAAATGGGCTGATATCATGTATTATATCCGCCACATACATACATACTGTACGTTAACCATTTTAACGCAGGTGGGAAAAACATATTGTGTAAAAAAAAAAAAAAAAAAACATTAAAAGCTTCCTTCCTGCATACTTTGAAGACAGAAGACCCAATGAAAATACTGTGCTCTAGAATTTTTTTCCGTCCTTATGAACGTAACAGCAGTTTCAGTTTGGGGGAGGGGCGTAGAGGCAGCTACTCGCTCTTCATTGGTGCCTGAGTCTAACACTGCGGCGCTTCTGATTTGCATGACAGGCCATAAAGCAGAACACTGCGGAAACGCCGCATTTGATTTTCGTCACTAAAAGCTGAAGAAATGCCAGAGCCAAAATCTGCCCCCGCTTCTAAGAAAGGCTCTAAGAAAGTTGTTTCTAAGTCCCAGGCAAAGGGTGGGAAAAAACGCAGAAAGTCCAGGAAGGAAAGCTATTCTATTTACGTGTACAAGGTACTGAAGCAAGTACATCCCGATACTGGTATTTCTTCCAAGGCGATGGGCATCATGAATTCGTTTGTGAATGACATCTTTGAGCGCATCGCCGGTGAGGCTTCTCGCCTAGCACACTACAACAAGCGCTCGACCATTTCTTCAAGAGAGATCCAGACTGCTGTGAGACTGCTGCTGCCGGGTGAGCTTGCTAAGCACGCCGTGTCTGAGGGCACCAAGGCAGTCACCAAGTACACCAGCTCCAAATAGACAAGTTCTTAACCAACGGCTCTTTTCAGAGCCACCTATCTTCTCTACAAAAGAGCTTAGTTCACTCCATCCATCGTACCTTCCTGCATAAATTGACATTACTGGACAGGGTAAGTTCTAGTTGTCTTGCGACTGGCGTTAGCCCAATAACTTCTCAAATAAGTGAAGCGTCTTATGGCTCAACAGGTAAACTGACTTAGGGATCTATATTTACGCATTGCCGGGATCCCAGTGAATGCATGGCTGTCATCCGTCTTATGTGCTACCTTAACACTTTGGTAGGGTAGAAACATTTGCACATTCGTCAAGCGCCGAACACGTGGGCTGTCCAGTGAATACTTAATTTCGATTCATTCTCGTTTTGTAAAGGTTGTGGTGTGATCGGGCTGGCAGCTTGTTTTGTTTGCTTTAGGAAAAAACCTGAACAAAGCCATTTTAAGAATATGGGCGGCTCTGAAAGAACCGTATTCGGCACATTTTCAAATCGAGCGACCAAAAATATGGGCTATTCAGTACATAAATTACTGTAATTCTACCAGCAAAGTCAGAACTCCTGTTCTACTATTACATTTGCATACCCTTTCAAACACTTCTCTGGCAAAGGCACTTGGTTTTCGATTTAAAGCAGCGTAGAGAAAAAAAGCTCTCTAAATAAAGAATGTGGGTGGCTCTGAAAAGAGCCTTTAGGTTTTTCTGTACTTACTAGATAGCATCGACTATCATTTAACCTCCAAAGCCATACAGCGTACGGCCCTGTCTCTTCAAAGCGTACACTACGTCCATGGCGGTCACAGTCTTTCTCTTTGCGTGCTCAGTGTAAGTCACAGCGTCACGGATAACATTCTCCAAGAAAACTTTGAGCACACCGCGAGTTTCTTCGTAGATCAAGCCAGAAATTCTCTTCACGCCACCTCGACGAGCTAGACGGCGAATAGCAGGCTTCGTGATACCTTGGATGTTATCTCTCAGCACTTTACGATGACGTTTCGCGCCACCCTTACCAAGCCCTTTTCCTCCTTTACCTCTTCCAGACATCTTTACTTCAAGCTATTTTGACAACTGTAAACCAAAACTAATACTGCCATTCCCTGATATGACCACAACGACGACCTGCTAGACCACAGCATAGGAAATGTCTGCGCGGGCTTTAGGAAATCGCGCCTTCACTTCGTTGTTTAGCTTCAGATTGTGAGTCCGACAAACAAAGCAGCGAATGCACCAACTGGAGTTCAGGAAGACGTTACTTACTTTTCATATAGGTTGTTTTTCTATCCTTATCTCTTGTCTTTGTTAACTGTTAATTATACACCTGAGAGGTAACTGGCATTTTACAGCATTTTGGGAAAAACAGTGCATTCGTTTAGTATAAAGCGTCTGGGCAAAAAAAGCTTCTGTAACACGAGCAGAAAGTGTACTCATTATTTCCATATGAAAATGGATTGTAGTTATTCATTCATATCCCTAACCTGCTTATTAAGAAATTTTTCTATGTGCAAGTTCTTTCGGAATACAATCAAACCTTGCTGAGATTATAGTTATTCATGAAAATATGTACATTGAGTATGATTTCTGTTTTCTTCACTTTCCATTGTTATGACATCTTTCTTTCATAATTACAAGGTATACATCATCCCATTGTTTGGCCATTATTTGTTAAGAAAGGAGCATTTTGTGTCATTTTTAAAATAGAATATGATGGTGAAATCTGTTAAAGTGTCACATAATGTGTCTGTTGCGGAGCTTGTTGCTTTCTTTTTACACCCCCCACCCCCACATATAACAATGGTACAAATCAATGGGGAAGAAACATGAACTCCCACATTTTCACATCATTAAGAGAAAAAATCTGCAAATGTGCATGGCATAAAATCCCCCATTTGTATCAAATACTAGGAAATGTTGTGTAAAATAATCAGAATACCGATATAAAAGTTATTGCACAAGGCCAACTTGTTCCTTCTCCACACCCACCCGAAATTAATATGCCCAGTCAAGGAGCTTATCCTCTTATGCACCTCTGATTTTTTATTTGAACTCGCACCACCAGCTCTTCTTTCTTTATCTTTGTCTTCCTCCTGCCACTAAGGTTCTGCTTCTACTCTTCTCTTGTAAAGGTTAAGGTTTCAATCCCTTTTGCCAGGGTTACTATGAGATCAGGCCAAGGAATCAGATCACAGGTTGGGGACAGGAACTTCCTAGATTCCACCAAATCTTGGATTATAGTTTGTTACCCCTTGAGCCTTGCACAATCATTTCTCTAATGGGTCACTAATGCAGCCTCCAAGCCTTGTTTATTTTAATGATAACATACTCAGTTCATTGTGTGGTAAGGATCCTCTTCTTTATCAGATGGCTTGAAAGATTAACATTGTCATCCTGCCAGGTATCTTCGGCCTCACCTTTCACAAGGCAATGTGCTGCCTGTTTCTATAACCATTGACCAACTTTGATTGTCCGGTGATTGATTTTGAAAAAATTTTTTTTGCTACTGGATGTTAGCTTTTTGCCACTGAACCTCTCACATGCAGATCCTGAAGAGATTGATACAGTCTCTACATCTTCATGCAATTCTTTTGGAGAATGTTTTTGCAGTTGTTTGGTAGATGATGAAGAAACTAAACACAATCATATCAGCTATGCAGATACAGGAGAATTTACCCAAATGCTCATACAAAGGATGCCAGTTTCTCACCCACCTGCTTCAACGTTTGTGATGGTTGTCAGATTTCTTGCTCTCCAATTCTGCCCCCTTATCTGACAAAAACTGGGATACATTGTGAAGACAAACCTATGCAGAAACCTAATTGACCCTCAGACACCCCAAGTGAAACAGCAGTTTCTCCAGTTATAGAGCCCACTTCTCCTGTAGTTCCACATTTACCCTCAGGTGTAGTGCTACACTCACATGTTACTGAACCTATACATAGCCTTGCTTCTAGTTCTGCTAGTTGTTTTAGAAAAAAAAAAAAGATGTTGGTTAAATCTGTTGTAATGCAACAGAGAGTGTATAGCCGCCCTAACCCTGATACAGACAGGCAGGACAAATATTGCAACAAAGCACACTGTTTATTTACAATTTGCACAGCACAAGATAAAGCACAGTCCCTTCTTTTAGGCAGTCCTTCCAACTCCACTGCTCTGCACGAGCTTTGTCCACTTTCTCCCAAGTGGTGGTGACTGGCTCCTTTTATAGGGCACCCGGAAGGAGTCCAGATGCCCATTGAGCTTCTTCCAGCAGCATTTCCAGGTGTGGTGGAAGTGCTGCCAAATAGTGCCCTGCAAGCGCCCAGGCGCCCCTGATGGTGGCCATGCGCCCCAACAGGGTTGACTTTCCATGCTCATGACCTGTGGCCCACTGGGGGCCATGGGGGCTGCCTTCTGCCGGTCTGGGAAAATACTCTTTCTCCAGTTCCTTCCATGGTCAGGGCATCCCGGCCGTCCGCCACACTGTCAATTGGCTCACTGGAACTGTGGTTCAGAAACCTTTTCTTAAGTCTGATTCCAGTTCAGTTACTAGTCATTCTCTATCTCTTGTTGCTCTGTTTAAAGGTTTTTTTTTTTGGCTGCTACTGGGTTGTATACAGGTACATGATATACTGTATATTTCTGATACATTGTGTATTCTGGCAAAGTGCTATGCGGTGTATTAGGCATCAAATTATTCAAGGGGATATGAAACCTGATCCACTTCATGTACCACTTAACCTTTTTTTTTTTAGGGTAAATGTCAGGTTGAAAGAGATGACTAAGTTGTCATTCATACTTGTGCCAGAAAAGCAGACCATCTTGTTTTGCGTCTAATCGGAAAGATGGTTGGTTATCAGGATGTTTGTGGATTTTGGAAGGGGTGAATATAACAGGTGTCTAAAATACTAAGTTTAGTTATCTGGAGAGTCACCAAACCCTGGTAACATTAATTATGCTGTATGGTTTACTATTTTATTTCCCTTCTCCATTTATTGCGTTAATGTTACGTCATCCGTGTGAGCCTCTGCCAGTGTTCTATTTTTCTACTAGATAGATAGATAGATAGATAGATAGATAGATAGATAGATAGATAGATAGATAGATAGATACTTTATTAATCCCAAGGGGAAATTCACAAATTTAGGGGTTTAGTTTAGGGGTTATTTATCTAACGATTTCTTTGGTCTCTTTGAATGGGCTGATATCCTAACTGGTATCATGTATATTGTATACGCCAAACCGTTTTAACGCTGGTGGAAAAAGCAAATTGTGTAAAAAAAAATAAAATAAACAAAGAAACATAAAAAGCTTCCTTCCTGCATACATTTGAAAACAGAAGACCCAATGAAAATACTGCGCGCGCGATTTTTTTTATTATCGCCCTTCTGAACGCAACAGAAGTTTTACTTTAGGGTAGGGGTGGAGGCAGCTACTCGCTCGTCATTGGTGCCTGAGTCTAACACTGCAGCGCATCTGATTTGCATGACAGGCCATAAAGCAGAACACCGCGGAAACGCTCCATTCGAATTTCGTCTCTGAAATCTGTAGCAATGCCTGAACCAAAAGCTGCACCAGCGCCTAAGAAGGGCTCTAAGAAAGCCGTTTCTAAGACCCAGGCAAAGGGTGGAAAGAAACGCAGAAAGTCTAGGAAGGAAAGCTATTCCATCTACGTGTACAAGGTGATGAAGCAAGTACATCCAGATACTGGTATTTCTTCCAAGGCGATGGGCATCATGAACTCGTTTGTGAACGATATCTTTGAGCGCATCGCTGGTGAGGCTTCTCGCCTAGCGCACTACAACAAGCGCTCGACCATTTCTTCAAGGGAGATCCAGACTGCTGTGAGGCTGTTGTTGCCGGGAGAGCTTGCTAAGCACGCCGTGTCCGAGGGCACTAAAGCAGTCACAAAGTACACCAGCTCCAAGTAGACGGTTCTATCAAAACACAACGGCTCTTTTAAGAGCCACCTATCTTCTCTACAAAAGAGCTTAGTTCTCTAGATGCACCGTACCTTCCTTAAAGTGAACGTAACTAGAATTTACTATGCCCAGTAATCTTGCGACTTGCGTAAAGGCATTAGCCAAATAACTATTCTCAAATTTTGTAAGTGAGGCGTCTTTGGTTCAACAAGCAAACTGACTCGCTCACGGACAATAGGGGAAATTTGTACTTTTAAGCACTGTCGCAAAAACTTGCGGGGACCCCAGTGAATACCATCCAGGTCACATCTGCCTTGTTAAAGCTATTCAATAGTCTCTTAAATTCGCATACCACGACACTTTTGGTACAGTGTTTGTGTAGGGTAATTCTCCAAAAAAGCGCTGAAGATATTAAGTCCTGCCAGCCCGATCACAAGTCCCTTTCGATTCATTCTCGTTTTGTATGGACTTTAAAAAATTTTACTCGGGGTAAACCCTCTTGGTTGCTTTCAGTTTAAAGCGGTTCGGAACAACCACTTCAGGAAAACACCTGAACAAAGTTCCCTAAATTTGAAATGGTACGCGCCACATACCATTTAACACTTAACTGACAAAACCACTTTGCTGCTTTCAATTCAAAATTGTTTAGAAAATGTAAACAATTGGCTCTCTAAAAAGAAAAAGTGGGTGGCTCTGAAAAGAGCCTTTGGGTTTTTTTTTTTTCTTGGACACGGCCGCGACTGTCATCTACCCTCCAAAGCCATACAGCGTACGGCCCTGTCTCTTCAAAGCGTATACTACGTCCATAGCAGTAACAGTCTTTCTCTTTGCATGCTCAGTGTAAGTTACAGCGTCACGGATAACATTTTCCAAGAAAACTTTGAGCACACCGCGAGTTTCTTCGTAGATCAAGCCAGAAATTCTCTTCACGCCACCTCGACGAGCTAGACGGCGAATAGCAGGCTTCGTGATACCTTGGATGTTATCTCTCAGCACTTTACGATGACGTTTTGCGCCACCTTTACCGAGCCCTTTTCCTCCTTTCCCACGTCCAGACATCTTTAAGTCAGGCTTTGTTGATAGCTGTAAGCCTAAAGTTCGAATTTCATTCCTTGATATAGACACAACGACGACCTGCTAGAGCACAGCACAGGAAATATCTGCACAGGTTTTAGGAAATCGCGCCTTCACTTCATCGTTTAGCTTCAGATTTTGAGTCCGACAAACAAAGCAGCGAATGCACCAGCGGGTGTTCAGGAAGACGTTACTTACTTTTCATATAGGTTGTTTTTCTAACCTTATCATTTGTCTTTGTTAATTGTTCATTGTACACCTGAGAGGTAATTGGCATTTTACAACTCTTTGGGGAAAACAGTGCATTCGTTTAGTATAATGCGTCTGGGCAAAAACAAGCTTCTGTAACATGAGCAGAAAGTGTACTCATTATTTCCATATGAAAATGGATTGTAGTTATTCATTCATATTCCTAACCTGCTTATTAAGAAATTTTTCTGTGTGCAAGTTCTTTCGGAATACAATCAAGCCTTGTTTATTATTCTGAGAATAGTTTATCATGAAAATATGTACTTTGAATATAATTTATTTTTTCCTTACTTTGCATTGTTATGACATTTTTCTTTCATAATTACAAGGTATACATCATCCCATTGTTTGGCCATTATTTGTTTAGAAAGGAGCATTTTGTGACATTTTTACAATAGAAAATGATGCTGTAATCTGAGTGTCACATAATGCGTCTGTCGTGGAGCTTGTTGCTTTCTTTTTACACCTCCCACCCCCACATATAACAATGGTACAAATCAATGGGGAAGAAACATGAAATCCCACATTTTCACATCATTAACCATACAAAAGAAAAGTTCTGCAAATGTACATTGCATAAAATCCCCCATTTACCCTATTTTTATCAAGTAGGCCTACTAGGAAATGTGTAAAATCATCAGAATACCAATATAAATATAATTGCACAAGGCCAACTTGTTCCTGCTTTACACCCACCTGAAATTAACCACTGTCAAGGAGTTTATCCTCTTATGCACCTCTGATTTTTTATTTGAACTCACACCACCAGCTCTTCTTTCTTTATCTTTGTCTTCCTCCTGCCACTAAGGTTCTGCCTCTACTCTTCTCCATGTAAAGGTTAAAGTTTCAATCCCTTTACCAGGGTTACTCCAAGATCAGGCCAAGGAATCAGATCAGGGGTTGGGGACAGGAACTTCCTAGATTCCACTAAATCCTGGATTATAGTTTGTTTCCCCTTGAGCCTTGCACAATCATTTCTCTAATGGGTCACTAATGCAGCCTCCAAGCCACTTTTGTTTGAAATGATAACATACTCAGTTCATTGTGTGGTAAGGATCCTCTTCTTTATCAGATGGTTTGAAAGACTAACATTGTCATCCTGCCAGGTATCTTCTGCCCCACCCTTCATGTCAATGTGGTGCTTGTTTCTGTAACCATTGACCAGCTTTATGTGTTCATTGCTCTAATTGCCGGTGATTGATTTGGAAATTTTTTTATTTTTTTTTACACAACTAATGGAATATTTCTATTTCTTGACTGAATGTATTCCTGTATTTGCCTCATACAGTACTTGGATAGCAAACAAGTAATTAGCAAATTGCTCAGAGTCACACAGTCTATGCTTCCCATCCAATCTAACAAAGCCTGAAAGGATCTGCCAGGAAGAATGGGATAAACTGGCCATATCCAGTAGTGTAAAGCTTGTAAAGGCTTACGCATGAAGCACAGAATTAAGGGTGTGAATACTTATATGAATGAGAAATTTCTGTGTTTTTTTTTTTAATTTATTTGCAAACCATTTTGCAAACATGTTTTCACTTTGTCATTATGGCTTATTGTGTCTAGTGGTCAGGTACTCAAGCACAGCAACCAAGCAGACAGAAACACCAGCGCCTACATGTTCAGCAGTCTGTGAACACGACCAACAGAGAACTATAAACCGGCTTGAGAAGAGCAAGTTTCAACCTTGGTGCGCACCTTACCACCATTCTTTCCTCTTCTAGATCTTCAGACACAAACAATAGTTTCCTGCAGTAGAAATCTTTCATTTAGTTTTTATAAAGGCTTCCTATGGGATCGTCTTTCAGAACTAACTGACTGCTGACTTACATGTGTTACTGCATCAGTCATCCAGCAACAAGTACACGGTAGGGCACTCGACTGCCAGAGATCAAGTTCGAAATATAGCTGAGAACAACAAAAAGTGCCTTTGGATGGTTTTAATTGCACACGGTTATATATTTCGAGGTTGAGGGAGATAGAGAGAGTGAATATTTTAATTGTACACATCATATTATTATTTATTGTTATTTGTATTATTATTATTATTATTATTATAGTCCTCTTCTTGGATTTTTTTGTGTTGACTAGTTTGATGTTTGAACACTGTTTGGGCAAGCATGCTTGCTCTTTAAAAGTCATTGTTGTTTAAGGCACTATACAAAGTGAATGATATAGAAGGTGAAGATCTGGTATATGTAACAAGTGTCTAAAATACTAAGTTTAGTTATTTGTAGCTTCACCAAATCCTGATAACATTTATTATGTTATATGTTTTCCTGTTATGTTCCTGTTATATTTCCATACTCCATTTATTGTGTTAATGTTACATCATCAGTGTGAGCCTCTCCCAGTATTCGTTGTGTTACTGTGAGAGGAGGAGGAATTGCAAAGCTTGAATAGTCATTTTTTAATGTTCTCTGTTTTAACATTACAGTTCAGCTTCTTAATAAAAAATTACCAAAAATAAATAAATAAATAAATAAAACAATCCATTGCAGTTGCAATACCCCTTCATGGCGGTTTGTATGGCATGTTACAAATTACAATGCAGAGGCTTCCAGGGTTAACCAGACCCAAGGCCAGGGTGCAGCTGTAAGACGCGTGTAGTCGAGACTGGTTACATTGATGCCACAACTCTTTTCAGCAGATCGATGCCAGTTTGTTTGCCGTGGGGTGCTTTGACTTAAGCCCTTTAAATGCAATGTACACTACCACAGACTGAGACAGGAGAAAATGTTTTTATAGCATATCTGTTTTGAGTTAATATATGTAAATTATTCTATTCCGTAGCATTGTGTAATAATTTTCTGCATTAGTTTAATTAGTTTACTTAGTTTAACGGTTGTATTGTTACTGGTTGTATTGTTTATATAATAAATGAAGGGAAAAGACCAAAATGTAACTAACCCTTCTAAAGAAGATTCTTATGAAAGTCAGTTTAGTTTGGGGGGGAGAGGGGTAAGTTAAGACTTCAGATGAAACAAAATAGAGGAGAGTTGGATAGATTAGTACACCTATAGCTGATTGCACACATTGCAATGAATTCCCCATTAGGACTCACACTAATCAGAATTAGGTACACTTGTCACGAAACTAGTGGAGCAACTTAGTCATTCCATTACAGCCCGGCTGCAGGCAGATATGAGCAGCTTTAGCAGTACAAGAACAGAAACAGCTGGCCATAGTCAATCTTTTGATGCAACATTGTCACATGTTAAATTTGTCCTGCAATCAGATGCAAAAGAACCTCCTTTGTTTCGGAGGGGAATGGTTCTGACAAATACACAGTTCATGAGTGGGAAGGATTTACTTTTTTGAGAAGGTGAAATGTCCCTTTGCAGGAGCAATCACAGGAAATACTTGCTATACAGATGGGCAAAGCAAGAGACATAGTTAAAATCATATTGCACAATGCTCCTTCCATAGACCACTCTCAAGACCCCTCACTAATCTTTGATATTCTGAAGAAGCATTTTAGTGAGTTGACTTACTCCAATATGCCTCTCGCTGATTTTTACAACTCATTGTCTTATCCTGGTGAAAAAAAAAATTGATTACTGGATCCGCCTAAATAAGACAGTACATGAGGCACACTGACACTGACAACCCAAATCACAAAGTTGCCATGATGTTTATTAAGCATTGTTCTGATTGATCTATTTCGAACATCTTTAAATTTACATCATCTGAAAAGTGGACTGCACATGAAATTCAGGAGAGACTTGACGAATATAAAAGGGACACCAGAGTTTATGCCACAACACCTAAACAGCCTTCCCACAAATGTGGTGGAAGTGCTGCCAAATAGGGCCCTGCAAGCGTCCAGGCGCCCCCTGGCAGTGGCTTGGGCCCCAGCAGGGTTGAGCGTTCATGCTCATGACATGTAGCCCACAGGGGAGATGGGGGATGCCCTCTGCCAGTCTGGGAAAATGCTCTTTCCCCTGGTCCTTCCAAGGCATCCCGGCCTTCCGCCACAATGTCAATTGGCTCACTGAAACTGGTTCAGAAACCTTTTCTTAAATGTGATTCCAGTTCAGTTACTAGTCATTCTCTATCTCTTTTAGCTTTGTTTAAAAGTTTTTTTGGTTCCTACTGAGTTGAATACAGGTACATCATATACTGTATATTTCTGATACATTGTGTATTTTGGAAAAGTGCTATGTGGTGCATTAGGCGTTAGGGGATATGAAGCCTGATCAACTTCATGTATCACTTAACCTTTTTGTAGGGTAACTGTCAGGTTGAAAGAGATAACTAAGTTGTCATTCATACTTGTGCCAGAAAAGCAGATCATCTTGTTTTGCGTCATATCGGAAAGATGGTTGGTTATCAGGATGTTTGTGGATTTTGGAAGGGGTGAATATAATAGATGTCTAAAATACTAAGTTTAGTTATCTGGAGACTTCACCAAACCCTGGTAACATTCATTATGTTGTATGGTTTACTGTTATATTTCACTTCTCCGTTTATTGCGTTAATATTACTTCATCCGTGAGAGCCTCTCCCAGTGTTCTATTTTACTAATGTGAGAGAAGGAAGATTTGCAGAGCTTAAACGGTCATTTTTCTATGCTCTCTGTTTTAATAGTTCAGCTCAGCCGGTCAATAAAAACATCAAAAATAAAGAAATCAATTGCGGTTGCATTAATGCTTCGTAGAGGTTTGTTCGGCACGTTACACATCACAACGCAGAAGCTTCAAAGGTTAGCCAGATCCAAAACCAGAGAGCAGCGGTACGGCACGTGTAGTGGAGACGGGTTACATATACTGTACACCGATCGGAGAAACGAACCTGCGTTATTCTGCATTACTTCCTTGTAATCCAAGAGAACATTTTCGTGATCTCTCGAAATTAATTGGGTTACATACGCCTACAGTAAGCTAATGCAATTTTTAATGTACAGTAGGGACTGACAAATTAATCTGCATATAACGTTAATAGACGAGTTCAGTTTCTTACATTCTTAAAAATAAATGTTCTAAATGGTTGAAATCCTCTCCTCATACGGAGGATCGAGCTACTGCCCCTTTATCCTCTTTATTCATGTGAATTTAATTTCTTGCCATTGTTTAGGGGTTATTTATCTAATGATTTCTTTGGTCCCTTTGAATGGGCTGATATCCTAACTGGTATCATGTATATTGCATACGCCACATACATACGTTAACAGTTTTAACGCTGGTGGAAAAAGCAAATTGTGTAAATAAAATAAACAAAGAAACATAAAAAGCTTCCTTCCTGTATATATTTGAAAACAGAAGACCCAATGAAAATACTGCGCGCGCGATTTTTTTTATCGCCCTTCTGAGCGCAACAGCAGTTTTACTTTAGGGAAGGGGTGGGGGCAGCTACTCGCTCGTCATTGGTGCCTGAGTCTAACACTGCAGCGCATCTGATTTGCATGACAGGCCATAAAGCAGAACACCGCGGAAACGCTCCATTCGAATTTCGTCGTTGAAATCTGTAGCAATGCCTGAACCAAAAGCTGCACCAGCGCCTAAGAAGGGCTCTAAGAAAGCCGTTTCTAAGACCCAGGCAAAGGGTGGAAAGAAACGCAGAAAGTCCAGGAAGGAAAGCTATTCCATCTACGTGTACAAGGTGATGAAGCAAGTACATCCCGATACTGGTATTTCTTCCAAGGCGATGGGCATCATGAACTCGTTTGTGAATGATATCTTTGAGCGCATTGCCGGTGAGGCTTCTCGTCTAGCGCACTACAACAAGCGCTCGACCATTTCTTCAAGGGAGATCCAGACTGCTGTGAGGCTGTTGTTGCCGGGAGAGCTTGCTAAGCACGCCGTGTCCGAGGGCACTAAAGCAGTCACAAAGTACACCAGCTCCAAGTAGACGGTTCTATCAAAACACAACGGCTCTTTTCAGAGCCACCTATCTTGTCTACAAAAGGGCTTAGTTCTCTAGAGGAACCGTACCTTCTCTAATAAAATGAACATTAGTGGGCATAGTAAGTTCTAGTTATCTTGTAGTTATTGGGCTTACGCATTTCTTAAATCTTGTAAGTGAGATGTCTTTAGTTCAACAGGCAAACTGACTCGCTCAGGAACAGTAGGGGAAATTTGTACTTGTGTTAAACGCTGCCGCAAAATAGTTACTCTTAATTACGGGGACCCCAGTGAATGCACAGCTCTACCATCCGGGTCACATCTGCTACCTTGTTTGAGAAAGCTATTTAACATTATCGCTTAAGTTCGCGTATATCTCTTGGTACATTCTCAAAAAACCGCCGATGATATGGGCTATCCAGTGAATATTTTAACTTAAAATTAAGTCCTGCCAGCCCGATCACAACTCCCTTGCGATTCATTCTCGTTTTGTATAGCCTTTGAAAGATTTTACTCAGGCAAAATCACTTCGTTGCTTTCCATTTAAAGCGGTTTAGAACAATTGCTTAGGGGGAGAAAACGTGAACAAAAAAGCTGTCCAAATAGAAAATGTGGGCGGCTCTGAAAAGAGCCTTTTTTTTTTTTTTTTGTACTTGTTGGACACAGCCTCGATTGTCATCTAACCTCCAAAGCCATACAGTGTTCGGCCCTGTCTCTTCAAAGCGTACACTACGTCCATGGCGGTCACAGTCTTTCTCTTTGCATGCTCAGTGTAAGTCACAGCGTCACGAATAACATTCTCCAAGAACACTTTGAGCACACCACGAGTTTCTTCGTAGATCAAGCCGGAAATTCGTTTCACGCCACCTCGACGAGCCAGACGGCGAATAGCAGGCTTTGTGATGCCTTGGATGTTATCTCTCAGCACTTTACGGTGACGTTTCGCGCCACCCTTACCAAGTCCCTTTCCTCCTTTGCCCCGTCCAGACATTCTCTCTTAATGCTGTTAATCTACAGCTATAAACCTCAAGTGAGAATGTTATCTACTAATATAAATACAACGACGACCTGCTACAGCACAGGAAATGTCTGCGTGGGCTTTAGGAAATCACGCCTTCAGTTTGTTCTTCAGCTTCCCAACTTAATGCACCAACGGAAGTCCTGAAAAGTGCTAATTACATTTCAACGGATTGTTTTTCGAACATTATTTCTTTTCTTTATTTATCGTTCATTGTCCACCTGAATGGTTTGGAAAAAAACCTTTAACAAGAGCATAAAGTGTACGCTGTTCTCCTTATGAAAATAGATTGTAGTTATTCATTTATCCATCTTTCGAACTTCCTTATAAAGAAATATTTCAATGTGCAAGTTCATTCACAATACGATCAAGTCTTGTTTATAATACTGTGATTGGACCATTTCATTAAAATATAGGCATTCAGTATGATTTCTTTATTTTTTTCTTCACTTTCCTTTGGTTATAACAGCTTTCTCCCATAATTACAAGATATACATCTTCCGTTATCTGGCCATTATTTGTTAAGAAAAGTAATGTTTTCTTCTATGCTTTACTACAGAATACAATGCTGAAATTTGTTACAGTGTCGCAAAAGATTACAATATGCCAGCTTCAGGCAAGAAGAAGTGGCCTGAATTGCCTTGGAAGCTTGCATATTGTAAGTTTTTTAGTTAGCAAATAAAAGGTGTCATTTTGCTTGACTTTTCGCCAAATTCATAATGGCTAACACGGTACAACACCCTAGTATTACAGTGTCATATAAAGTGTCTGTAATGTTCTCTCATTCTTTCTAGCCCACTTTCCATAATAATGGTGTAGATCAATGGCCCATAAACATGACGCCCCACATTTTCACATCATTTGCTCATGAATCATGCTGAAGATAAGGTCTGGAAATACACATGGCATTAAAAACCTCATTTACCCTATTTATCCCAAATACCAGGAAATGCAGTGAAAAATCAACCAGAATATTGATATGGCAGATAAATGAACAAGGCCAATTTGCTCCTGCTTTACACAGATTTGAACTTTCTCTGTGCCGTCAAGTAATCTTTGAAGCTTTTTCTGTCTCTCTTCCTACTTGTCTTTCTAAATCTTGGCCTCTCTTTCTCTGGCTACTAAGGCCTCAGCTTTCCTTTGAGTCCATGTAGAGGTTAAATTTGTATTTTATTTTATAACCAAGGATCGATTAGCAGTTTACTGGCGCTCCTTATTCTTGAAAATGCTACATGCAATCTGCCATCAGTAAAATATTCCTTCCATAGATCAATTGCCTAGTGACTGACTTTGGCTTTTGTTAATGATCAATGTGAAACACCATTTCACAGGCAATATATTCATTTCATTTCAAACGGGTAATACGCTGAATAACTGGAAGTTTGAGCATTTGTGTCCACCTGCTTTGTGCCCTATTCACTCTTAAAAATATTGGTTCTTTACTGGGTTATGTGGTTCCTTGAAGAACCATTACTGTTTCATTCTAGGAAGGATTCTTTGCATATGAAGTTGTTTCTTTATGCTTTGAAAAACTTCCTAATATGTAGAAAAAAAAGAAGAAATCTGTAATGTAGGATAGGCTACCTAGCTGGACACTAACAGATTTAGAAAACTTGAAATTAGCCTGTGTTACTATAATTTTGCATCAAGAGTCATTTTAAAATCATGACCCACTAGTATTTCATTACCATCTATTCATGGTTATCTACTGTATGGATCCTATTACAAATCTAAATAGAACATCATGAAGTGACAAGAACTGAAGATACCACAAAGGCACACATCCAGTGATTGAATGGAAGAAAGCTGGTACAAGGTATTGGTGCGTACTGCCCCATTTCTACCCCTACATACATCCATATGCCCATCTTCCCAACTCGCTTATCCGGGTCAGGGTCCCAGCATGTATTGGACACAAGGCAGAGCAGTCCTCAGAAAGGGAGCCCATCGATCGCAGAGGACATCCATCCCACCTACCACTCTAGTGCCAGTTTAGCAATGCCAATTCACCTCAGTATAACCAGGCTAATGTTTAGGAAGTTCAGCACAGATGTTTTAGCATAGGCAGAGTGGACTGTCATTCCTGTTTCACAGCACCAGGCTCTACATCAGGGGTGTCCAACTCCAGTCCTCGTGGGCCACAGTGGCTTCAGGTTTTCATTTTAACGCTTTTCCTAATCACTGACCACTTTTCACAGCTAATTAACTCCTTTTCCCTTCATTTTATTAGCCCTGTTTTTAGGGATTCAGTCCTCTGAATTGATTCGTTTATTCATTAAATGGCAGCCAAACAGAAATGAGATGTGAAATGAGCCAACAGATGACCAGCTAAACTGGAATGTCAAACTCCAGCCAATTTCATTCCAACCAGTTTCTTAATGAGAAGCCCGTTCTTGCTGTTAATGAAAGCTGTTATTGAATATCAAGACTTGTTGTTGCTCTCGTTCTGCCACAGCAGACTGTTGATTTTCTGTTTTTTCTAAGACCACCATCAAGATGTTTTGGTGACCTGAGCAGACTAGCATGACCGAGACCTTCACCTTTCTTTATTTTCAAGTTAGCTGGTCATGTTGTGGCTTGTTTTGTGTCTAGTTATTGTTTGGCTGCTCATTAAGGAAAAAGAAACAGCTACTTGGTAGCTGTTCGGCAAGCACACGAACAAAATATCTTACATCGAGAAAATACTAACAAGAATCCATAACAATGCAATTATTTATTGTTTCCTTCCATTATCAGAAGGAGGCCTCATAAACACGGAAGGAACATTTTCTTAAATGGAGATCTTCGCCACTTTAAGGTGAACGTATTTGTTAGGCTTTAATGGTGTTTCTATCACGTATGGATGCAGGGTTCTGTACAGCTCTGTTGTAAGATGCAAATAATCAAAACCGTTTTGCTTAACTGTATTTTTTTATGTTCAAGTACTATATATACACCATGATTGACAAATAACTTCGATAAGATGAGCCTGAACTTGGTTACTTTTTCGCCTGCTACTTGTATTTTGTGTATGCAGCCTGTAGATGGCGGAGCAGACCAATTCTTCATATTATAGTTTAACGTTATTGATTGCTATGACCATTGCTTTTTTGTTTTACCAGCATGTGAATTCTGACATATGGAAATGAAAATACGCGGCATACTATGTACAGAATGTATCCTGATATAGAAAAAATTTAACAGTGGGAACAACTTAATTGTGGACCCTTGAAAATGGAGTGTGTGGAGAGGTGTTCACCAGACAGAGTATTCCTGTCTGTTTATTTGACCTTATCACCTTATCTTTTTATATTTGATTAGGAAAGCACTTGTGTTCTACATCCTTAGATTCTCCTTTCATCACAATTTGGACACCTCGTTTTATACTATTATGTTTTTTTTCCCCTAGCTAACATGCCTTTAACTCTTTCACTGCTACAATGTACTTTAATCATTTTTTTTTTTTGGTAAATGACCTGATATGAGAAGGGTTTCATTGACATGGTGGCTGAAAAAAAGATATCTTTGAAGTTGTTGCAAGGATAGAACACTTGTTTCCAATTAATGGCGTTAAAGTTTCACTTTCATTGAGTATAAACACAGTTGACTGGGTCCGGCTACCATTTAACTCATTAGGTGATTTGTGTAACGGACCCTTAAGATTTTCATTCTTTCATCCATGCAGTTATTTACTTACTGGATTAGCAGCAAAATTACGGAATTTTTAAATGTATAAGGTAAATTATAATCCCTTACTTCACCTTCAGATGTTACTGACTCTTAATGTTTTGTCAGTTCAGCAATGGAAGGTCCTAGATGGCTCCATTATAAGACAGTGTTCAGGGCAACAATTGACCTTTAATCCCAAACTATGAGTCTGATATCACTGCGGTTCATAGACATATATAGATAGACGCCGCATTCACTGTGTTGCCCAGTCAACACAATATGTAAAGCGCGTCCACCATATTGCGAGTGGCAAAAGTGCCATTTAAACTAATACAGGTTGGTGTGGAAACCGGGTTTTCTAATGAAAAAACAATAATGTTTAAAACAGTATCATTTATATACAACAGATTTTGGCGAATTGTTTAAATGCAATTATTTATATCCATTTATACACTAATAATTATTATTATTTAATAATTGCCATTATTATTATTATTAAATAATTCCTCCCATATAAGCAACATTTCTCAGACTGCCTTCTTCCATCTCCGAAACATTTCTAGACTTTGCCCTGTTCTTATGCAACACGGTACTGAAATATTGGCTAATGCCCTCGTCCCCTCACGTATAGATTACTGTAATGCTATTCTATCTGGCATCCCACAAAAACTTATCCATCGCTTACAACTTCTTCAATATTCTGCTGCCAGGATAATAACCTGCTGTTCTAAATTCACTGAACATATTACACCTATTCTCTTTCAGCTTCACTGGCTCCCTGTTCACTACCGATCACTCTCCCACTTGGACAGAGACAGTGGTGCTGTAAGAATTATGTTTCTAGACTTCTCTAGCGCCTTCAACACCATCCAACCTATGCTCCTTAGGGACAAGCTGACAGAGATGGGAGTAGATTCATACCTGGTGGCATGGATCATGGACTATCTTACAGACAGACCTCAGTATGTGTGTCTTGGGAACTGCAGGTCTGACATTGTGGTCAGCAACACAGGAGCACCGCAGGGGACCATACTTTCTCCAGTCCTGTTAAGCCTATATACATCGGACTTCCAATACAACTTGGAGTCCTGCCACGTGCAAAAGTTTGCTGACGACACTGCTATCGTGGGCTGCATCAGGAATGGGCAGGAAGAGGAGTATAGGAACCTAATCAAGGACTTTGTTAAATGGTGCGAGTCAAACCACCTACAACTGAACACCAGCAAAACCAAGGAGCTGGTGGTGGATTTTAGGAGGACCAGGCCCATCATGGACCATGTGATCATCAGAGGTGACTGTGTGCAGAGGGTGCAAACCTATAAATACCTGGGAGTGCAGCTGGATGATAAATTGGACTGGACTGCCAATACTGATGCTCTGTGTCAGAAAGGACAGAGCCGACTATACTTCCTTAGAAGGCTGGCGTCCTTCAATATATGCAATAAGATGCTGCAGATATTTTATCAGTCGGTTGTGGCGAGCGCCCTCTTCTACACAGTGGTGTGCTGGGGAAGCAGCATAAAGAAGAGGGACGCCTCACGCCTGGACAAACTGGCGAGGAAGGCAGGCTCTATTGTAGGCACGGAGCTGGACAGTTTGACATCTGTGGCAGAGCAACGGGCACTGAACAGGCTCCTGTTAATAATGGAGAATCCACTGCATCCACTAAACAATATCATCTCCAGACAGAGGAGCAGCTTCAGCGACAGACTGCTGTCAATGTCCTGCTCCACTGACAGACTGAGGAGATCGTTCCTCCCCCACACTATGCGAATCTTCAATTACACCCGGGGGTGTAAACGTTAAAATTATACAAAGTTATTGTCTGTCTGTATACCTGCATTGTTATCACTCTTTAATTTAATATTGTTCTTTATCAGTATGCTGCTGTTGGAGTATGTGAATTTCCCCTTGGGATTAATAAAGTATCTATCTATCTACTGATACAATACACAATACTGCTCTTAACATTTAAACCTCTCCACAACCTCACTGAACACTACTCTCGCTCACTCAGATCCTCATCTGCAGCTCGACTTTCTGTACCGCACATCAAACTCAGTTCTATGGGAGCTCGAGCGTCTCTTATAGTGCTCCTCAACTCGGGAATTCTCTTCCCTCTCGTATATGTCAGCTCGATTCAATAACACATTTTAAAACTACCCTCAAAATTTATCTTTTCAAACTGGCATACCAATTGTGAATTTTGCACTGTTACTGCCAGTTATCTTTGTTTGTCTTTCTTTTAACAGTGAAATATTACACTCAATGACAAAAATAAACAATTTTATTGTATACAAATTGGCTTAATAATTTCTGAAAACATTTCACTCATTCCTCTCTCAATCTCTCTCTCTCACACGCACACACACACAATGTGGTTACTTAAATATATACAAGATAGGATCTAAAATCCATGAAACAGAACTGTCTTACATAGCTTTTTCCATGTGTTGCCACTCTGTAATTTGAGAGTATTCAGTCTGGCAATATGGTGCAGCCTTAGTTTGTGGAAGCCAGACACAACTTCAAACCGGGTTTCCTCAATGTGCTCCTTGAGAAAAAACACATTATCTGAACCAATCTCAGCCCAAACAAACTGATTGATCACAGATACACTGACAGCTTGTCCTAATGTCGACTGTCGGATAACACGCTCAGCTAATTTGACCACCTTGACTGTACCCTCAGAAGGAATCATCAAACCTCCTTTGTTTTTGTTTTTTTAATGTGAGCAAGTGGTAGCTTTGATCATATGATGCCGGTACAGCATCTGTTACCAAACTAGCACGGCACACATCACAGGACAGCTTTCTCAAAATCCTGTCTAAGGGCTACCTCCTGGATTTCTTTGTTAAACCTTCAAAGTTTGAGAAATGTTAATAGCTAACTACAATCTACATAGTTAGTGACTATAGAGCACTTTGAGCTACATTATTTGTATGAAAATGTGTTATATAAATAAATGTTGTTGTTGTTGTTGTAAATACGTTTAGCCAAAACGTTGCTTAGAGGCTCACTTGAACACATAAATGCATAGCTTTGCTATCTTAGCCTAAAGTTAAGATTATAAAACGGGATTTTCTAATGGTCAAATATAACCAAAACAATTGTTCAGCTTTACCTTTGAAATGTAATCCCCCGGGATCTGGTTTGGAGCGTACAGCGGTTTGTACAATCCCAAGCAGCACATGTGTGAGGCTTCTTTATCCATTACTTCACGCCACGGCAGTGCCACTCGCAATATGGCGACGACGTTGACGTACGATGCAGCTGGTCATGCGGCGTCTAGTAATTATATGTCTATGCTGCGCAGCGCGACTCCGGTAAATTGACACAACGTGCACCGTGACGTCATTAAGAGCGACGAAAACTAAAGTTGTCTTGTACCTGTAGTTTTTCACTTTTGTTGATGGTAAACTGGAGGCGGTGAACAAGACGACATGACTTTTTCGATTAAGTGAATCACCACATCACCCAAAAAGCAGAGGGTAAGTAATCCGAGTGTGGGACTGTCACTTTACCGATGTGGGATTTTTTTTCTTTTGTTTCGGTCACAGTTGCTGCATGCAAGCAAAGCGCGTCGTTAAGGGCTTGGCACGACTGAATTTCTCTGTTATCTCGCGATAATTGGCATTCATACTTTTCTCTACGGATCGATGCACCTCGCGTTGTCGATTCCCGTTTCTACTTCAAAGCGCCCAGACACACTGCTGTTTTTGCCGTTATCGATGCTGTAAGTGTTCTCATGGAATCGCCTAATTTTTCGAGCACTAGGAGGAGGCATTTTCATATAGAAACCGCACATTGATATACATTTTTATTATTATTATTAAAAAATAATAGAGTAAAATACCTGCCGTAACACCCAGCTAAATCAAGAAAAGCGATGCGGTGGCACAGACACTGCATTTAAAAATAAAAAAATACATAAATAAAAAGAGAACAGACCCAATCTTCTTCACCTGTTGACAAAAGACAGCAGTATGGCAAAAAGGACCGCCGTGTTGTAGGATTTAAGGAAGAATAAAAAATGCGAGCAAGTAGCCAACTTCAGTCTGGTTGTGTTTTCTGGTAACTAAAAGTCAAACGAATACCCGACAAGCTGTTTTATGTTAACCTTAGTTAATTCTTACCACATAAAAAAAAAAAAAAAATCTTGTCGGTGAGACAATTTTCAATTTTAATCCAATTTAAGAAGACTTTGTTTCGTTTCAGTTACGAAAAGTATATATCTGGGTTCTTCTAATTGAATATTTGTGCGAGCCACTCTGTGTAGGATATTATTATTATTATTATTATTATTATTATTATTATTAAATACTTTGATCAAATACTTTCATTCCAAGAGTACATAACTAACAAACATTGATATAACCAGTCTCCGATCTACAGTTCTTACATTTTTTTATGCACAGAATATAAAAGATTAATTTAAATATAATTGGTGTTCAAATGAAATTTAACTCAATTGAAGTTGACAATCACATTTGAAAATCGTTAACAAAGTAATTTTATTCACTTAGCATTTGGTTGCCATCTTAAAATGTATTTGTGTTTGTTGAGTAATTTCATAAAACAATGCTTACTATATATAGCTGATGGTTTTCGAGCTTCTATATGTTAATCTGCTCCTTCGCCTCACAGAGAAGTTAAATTTCATCTCCCCAGAGCCGGTTTCCATGGCCAAGATCTAATATACCCAGTCCAAAACACTCTTGCCTGTTAACCAATTGCCATTGCATCTGACCCTCCTCATTTGTATCACTACTCCACAGCAGTGATATTTCAGTTCTGATATTAATTGTAGTTTGTTTTAATTTTATTTTATAAAATTTATTTTTATTTTTATTTCGCTCTAGTTTTCAGAGGAGCCAACAATTTTTCATTTTATTTAGTTCTGTGTTTAAAATTTTAGTTTTTATTTTATTTAGTTCTGGTGTTTTTACATAATATTAGCAGAATTTTCGTTTTTTTTTTTTTTTTCTGTTGAAAGACCACAAATGCTGGCCTTCACATATTTCAATGCAAGTTATTTTTCAGTCAATAAAATACACTCACAGTTTATAATGATGTTAAACACAGCTTGACTATCAATGATCAGACAGAGTAAGTGGCCTAATGAGTATAGTCAGCAAGATCAAATGTTTCAAACCAAGAAACCAGTCTGTGCAAGCACGTTACTGTTAAGCTATAAACAAACATGCATTTCGAGAGATTTTTTCATGTTGCAACAACGTCCATTGCGCAGATAGTCACACAGTGAAAATATTTGCTTGACGAACATCTGTAATGCAGGTACACAGACAAGGTCCTTGGCCACTGGCGCCAACAGACTGCATATTGACGATTTCTGCTGGGGGCACTGATGCAGTGAGGTTTATGGCTGGTAATGCACAGACTCCTTCAGAGTCAGAGTAACAAATATATGAACCCAAAAGAGTAGCTTATTCACTATTCAACTGGCGGCATGTACATTGACTGCTGATGAGATATGAAACATAACCAGTATTCTTTACACACAGATAGGTAAGGTGCATATTTGGATAAGAAAGGATGTTACATGTATAGCGGAGAGAGCGCGTTTGCTCTGCACCCTCCATGTGTTCTAAGTTTGCTGTTGCAATTTCACAATTCAAACTCCTTCAATAATAATAATAATAATAATACATTTTATTTATATAGCGCCTTTCCCATGCTCAAGGCACTTCAATACAAATTCAATACAAATGAAAGTACAGAGTGGTGTACAAAAAACAAAATTCAATTTTGACCTTAATTGAAATATTTAGTTGTTTTTTTAAAAGCTTTTAATTCTGATGCTTTAATCAATTTTAATACAGACTGTTCAACAAAAGGATAACAAGGAAAAAAAAAGAACATTTTATTTAAGGTCAAAATGTAGTTTTTAAATATTGGATTGTTTTTTTCTTAGTCTGAACCCATTTTTTATAAAATTGAAAACCTTTTATGGTCTTACCTTTATTTGTAAATGAAGTCCATGCACCTATCCTTCTCCACGAAAATCTCTGTCACTTTCTTGTAAAAGTCCTCCTTATTTTGTTTTAGTTTTAAAAGTCTTAATCTTGTATTTTGGCAGTCAGTAGAAATAAAAAATGGACCGCTGACTTTCTGATATCGCTAACTTATTGGCGCCGAGAGCCTCTGTGTAGAACAGCAGCAACAAGCACCTGTTGGGCTGCAGTGTGGCATGGTATTGTCTGCCTCAACTTGTGCCTTCTCACTGCAGTTTTATGTCCGATCAGCAAGACTAAATATGTCACAGACATTCATTACAGATATTAGCCAGACTGTGGAAAGTCGGGTGTATAATAAACGCGTGTGCAAACATTATATTGCTGACATACAGAGAGACGGCAACATGCATGCACCAATTGCATGCAAATTCAGCGATTTTAACTATAAAAATTATCATAATTATTAGAATCGCACAGAAAACAAATTTATAGCACAGACCAGTGGACAAATTTATTTTATGTTACTAGTTTTTTTGTTTTTTTTTACTTTTCAAGATGACCGGTGTGACCGCATGTCTCTGTATGAAGTGCAGTCATGGTACCAGAGAAGTGCTGGACTTCCACTAAGCACTGATCCACCTGGCCCTGCACTGAAACTCCAAGACTCTTTTCTTCTTCTCGCACGCTACATTTGCTTTTATTATAATACTAGTCATTTAGCCCGTTTACAATAACGGGCGCTAGAACAGTAGTGCATAAACATTAGTAGGAACAGTTTATATTAAATGGCAAGGGACTTTGACCTCATTCTTTTTGTTGGTCGTATTTTTCTTTCTTTCAGCCTTTTGTTGATGTTTACTTGCTGAGCTGACCGTTCTTCGTGGGCTGCCGACGTGTATTGTGTGTCTTTAATTTTCTGTGACAGTAATACTGTCTTGTACGGCTCTATTCAATAAGGGCGCGTAGATAATTTAGTTTAAATGGCTCTGGAATATGTGAAGAGCAACAGGTGCAGATCTTTATTTACGCGCGCCTTTATTCGCTGCGCCCAATTGAGGTCGTCCTTTTGAGGCTCGCCGTTTTGTGCGCGCTCTTATTGAAGGATACCATCTTGTATGTCCGCTGGCTTGTACGTCCGTAATATACGTCCATAATATACCTTTAATTTTCTCTGGCGTAATACAGGCATGCACGTCGGTAATATGCCTTTAATCTCCTCTGACAGTAATACTGGCTTGTATGTGGCTGTAATATGCGTCACTGTATTGTGTACGTTTAATTTCCTCTCGCAGTAATACTGGTTTGTATTTCCGTAAAACGCCTCTAACTTTTTCTGACAGTAATATTGCGCATAGCACCATGCCACGCACATGCGCACTTCACCAGAAGACACCCACACACGGACACCTGGACGCACATAGGGATTTTATATATATATATATAGATGTGCTGTAATTAAAGTATTTCCACATGTTACTTTCTTGCTTTCTACCCACAAACATCTGTGCAAAACTCGCCTTTGTCACCCACACGTGCTTACTGCTTCAACCGTATGAGCAGAATGTGCTCAACAAACAAACGACAGTCCTTTACGGAAGTTGCGCCACTTGACTCTAGTAAGCCCAAGGTACAAGATCACTGCATAGTGAACAGCACAACGTAACTGAACGTTCAGGGCGACCTATAAACAACTTCTCTGCACAACTGAACCGGATTGAATGAAAATGTTACTGTTATTTTTTTCAGTTTTACTCAATTTTCGTTCTCGTTTTAGTTCGTTCACATATCACTAATTTTTATTTTTATTTAGTTTTAGTTTCTCTGTTTGCCTTAATTTCAGTTCTTGTTCATGTAAAACGAAAAACAATATTTTTAGTTCTAGTTCTCGTTTTCGTTATGAAAATATCACTGCTCCACAGAAGTGTTTTTGTGCTCAAACTGACAGGATTACATGGGTCACCAGGCACAAGCCAGGAAACGCCAATCTCAAGTCTGCTCTCTGTTCCAGGTACGGTTCTCTTTGATTATTTTTGAGAGTCAATTATGGATTGCTCTTTGCTAGTCTCTTCCTCTTAGAGCAAATTGCTATGAGTAACTGTATCAGGACCATATATGTCAGACAGCTGAGCTCTAAAGATTATTGAGGCACTCAAGTACCTCAGGTACATAATCCTGAGAGGCTGCAGTAGAAGGGACTAGTAGGGACAAAAATCCATATGGATGGATGATGTTATAATGTACTCAGACTGAAACATATCTTTTTACAAATAGCAAAGGTATTAATGATTAATTTTGTGCATAGACACGCCTCTAATCTGCCGAAAAGCTTGTCAAGACTCTGCTACTTAAAGGGATTCAATAGCAGGTGTTCTCCTCTCCAACTTGAAGCAATGAAAGGTAGTGTGCCACTCATTCAATCCCTCGGTCACACTGCTGTCAAGCAAACACAGCATAAGACATGTCCCTGTTACTGACTGATAACTTTACATGTGCATAAATTGTCAAACCTACTTCATCCAATAGATTCACCAGTCAGACTGAACTGCGCTGCACTCTGGGTAATATTTTTAAAGGGGTAGGCTCCCTTATGAGACACAGCTCATTCACATACAAGTCTACACACAAATACATCATTTTTAAGACACAAATAATAATGCATTTTATTTATACAGCACCTTTCCCATGCTCAACCTAACATAACATTTCACTTACTGTTGCCTTCTGCTTTCACAGATTGTCATGTTTAGTGAGAGAACATATTTCATAATTTAAATGTGTTCATAATGTAAGAACTTTATCTTGTATACCAGATCAACCAGTTTATTAGTCTCTCTTTGGTGGCAGTATTGAAGAGGTGTCCATAACTGTCCTAAACTTGTAATTAATGAAGATTTTCTGTGTCTGTGTGAAAACATTTACTTCCACTGTCGTGGAGAAAACATTTTCAGAAAAAACACACAGTGTCTGTGGATAGATAGTCAAAATAGACTTTATTGCACAGCATAGAAAACCAATGCAGAGCACATAAAGTATGTCTCAGTTCAATGAAGTGAGCCCGATATCAACGCTTCCCACTATTTCTTATCATCTGCCACACATGGTTTGTTCATGATAATGACCTTGCTACACACCTTTTTGCATTACAATCACTTGGGGCCTCATATATAAATGGTGCGTACGCACAAAAACGTTGCGTAAGAACGTTTCCACGTTCAAATCGCGATGTATAAAACCTAAACTTGGCGTAAAGCCACGCATATTTCCACGGTAGCTCATACCCTGTCGTACACAAGTTCTCTGCTCGGTTTTGCAGACTGGCGGCACCCAGCATCAAAGCAGTGTTACTGTTCCTGTGTGGTTATCCTTTCTTTTTTAAATCCACATCCCTGATGCAGCTTTATAAATACACTGATATTAACCGCATATTATTCATTAGTTTAATGCAACTGATTGTAATTAACCTGTAACAATATAATGGTCCACGGAATGGTCAAACTATTCTAAATACCATAACTGCTTTAGCATTGTTACTCTCACTGCACCTTCTTCTTCTTCTTTCAGCAGCTCCCGTTAGGGGTTGCCTCATCGGATCATCTTTTTCCATATTACTCTCACTGCACCACTCGGAGTATTTATATCACTGTATCTGAGTGTGAATCACAACTGTACAGCAGCTGATCGGAAATAGAATTATCGGTATACAGCATCAAGCACACGCTGCCTCAGCCTTGCTTGTCTATTGAACTGCTCTCACACGGCAAATGCTTTAGAGCCTTTCCTGTACTGACCTCGCAGTTCAGAAACAGTTTCATCCCAAGAACTCTAAACGCACTCAATCAGACCATCAAGTGCTCCTTGTAGAACTGTTTGTATTTACAAGTACTATTGCCTCACTGCAAACTTGCGATACAGTTATAATATTGCACAACCTGAGCCACTTTATAAAGCGTGTATTTACATATGATGATAATATCATTTTTAAGATGAAATGCAGCAAAATATGTTTTATATTATACAGATAAAACTTTAACTTTTACTACACGGTACCACAGCGCTAGCGAGCTGTTGGCGCTCCGTTCACGGATTGTTCTTGCCTCGGGCTGTATTCTTGCTGGTGCTGACGCAACACTGGAAGGATAGATGGATAGAATAATTAAACACATACTACGAAAATATTTTGAAGATCCTTAAAAGTTTTGAAGAATCAGCGTTCTAAGCTTACATGGCTTAGCGTCTATTACAGAGCTGATTGTGTGGCAATTGGGTATTTGGAGAAAGAAAAGTAAGGACAGGAATTGGAGATTAATACGTTAGAAAGAGACAGTATTGCTACAATAAAGTATTTCATCGAAGGTTGCGCATGGCCCATCAAGCATCTTGGTGGCGCAGTGATTGTTCATGTCTCACGCGTGTTCCCATGTTTAATAACATGCTTTAACTCCTATCATCATGAAAATGATATCACGTATACATCTCAGTATTTTAATTATTCAGAGAGCTGTAATATCACGAACGTAATGGATTCTGTGTCTTGTCGGAGGAAGAGAAAGCCGGGAAGCACATAGTGATTCACACACACAGAGCACATAGAAGATCAAATACAAAACAAATCATTTAACATGCTACTTTAGTTACGATGGTATTGAGAAACTAGTAAATTAAATGATTTTAAGATGAAGTTTATGATGCTCTACTTTAATGACAAAATAAACTAGGTGATTAAAGTGGAAATGTAGAGATTAAAGTTGACATTTCGTGCTTTTTTCACACTGTGTGCCTTTTTTTTTTCTTTGTACCCTAATAAGCTTTCATATGAGACTCAGATGGTAGGCTACAACTCACCTTTTCACAGTGACTTTGATATGTGACAACTTCTTTTTTATTTCGGCACTGTGCGACTTTGTGAACTTGAACTTTTGAGTTTCTCTGACACTCTGTCGCTCGATCAACTTCCTTTTGTTGTTTATACCACTGTTTAAACCAACAAAAAGTATGTTTTTCTTTGCCTCCACTTGGTATTTGCCTAAATTCTTCTGTTTTTCCTCTTGCTTTTGCCTTTGCCTTTTCACAGAAGGCCGAGTTTAAGGGCTATTTATATTGATTTGCATATTCAAAGATTCTGGGAGGAGTTGGGGTGGGACAGAAGGTGCGTCATTTTTCACGCTGACCGGGATTTATGGAGCGGAAGAACGTGGAAGTTGGCGAACGCACAGATTTATGCATCTGGATTTTTTTGTGCGTGAGCACATTTCCACTTTTGTGCTTACGTCATGTTATAGTGCGAATTGTATGCACAGCGTTATGCATGAGGCCCCTGGTCTTGTAGAGTTTATCATATCAATAAACTTGCCATGTAGACTTCCCCATAACAATCTCCATCCCAGTAGACCTTCTCAACAATTTCCTTATCTTCACTTTGGCTTGCAGGACATATTTTTCACCTGGAGGTGAGTATCACCCAGATACATCTCCCTTCATTCTTGTGTTCCTAATCCTGTGCTGTTAAAGATCGATGGCCTTTCAGTTAATCAGTTCTCATCATTATGTTGGAATCAAGCATACCCCCCATTTGAAAACTGGATCGCTCATTTAATAATTACTTGTTGCACAAACTTCCCTTAAGGCTAAAATCATAGTCAGTTGTGTTGATAAGCAACAGCACACATCTCCACAGATAAGGTCTAAGCTGTGGACAGCCTTGAGCAGGCAAGCCTGAAGAAAGGAAACATACAAGCTTTTAACAGTTACTCTTATAAAGCTTAAAGCTAGCTAGTTTAATACATTTTGCTATGACTTGCTTTATTATTATAAGGATTCAAAAAGAAGCATTGACATATAAACTTAAATGCTGTCTAAAATATATATGCATGCTGATATGAAATCCTTCAAACACAGGCAGCTGCACAGTTAGGCAGGGGCAAGCAGCCTGCCACTATATCTGACCTGCCAGCACAGGAGCTCAGCTGGTGGGAATGGAAGCAGGCGACCTTGGGTCCACAGACTTACATTTAAAAAAGAGAAAAACCCTAGCCTTTAGTAATCAACTCTTAAACTCTTATATACAGTAGCTCATGCTAGCTAACACAATACATTTTGCTTTAAGTTAATCACCTAAGGTATTGATAGGCCCTAATATCTAAATTTAAATGGCATCTAAAATTTTTATATATTTATGCACTAACATGAATGCTTGCTTAGTGTTCTTAAAAACTGAAGGCTAATGAATGCTTGTGGAAGCTTGTTTAATGTTCTGTCTAGTCTTCTGTCAGTCGGAAGCCTCAGCAGCCGTGTTCCCAAGACACAAATCTGCTTGCTTACTTTATCAGTTCCTTCAGAGAACTGAATGTTATTGACTTACAAAAGTTCATAACAAAGTAAGTAAAAAATTCAGGCAGGCCTGTGGCCCAGCACCCCTTATGCCTGAAGCAGCTTAAAAGGTCACCATCTGTTTTAGCATAAACTTTTAATAGCTAATAGCAATAAAACTAATAATAAGGCACATTTAATCCTTAATCTAAATTCTCAATACCACAAAGTGAAATTGATAAACATTCATCTTTATTTTGAACTGTTAAAAACAGGGCTGAAGTTTTATTTTAGAGATTTTAAAGGAAAGTCTGCAAATGTCCATTAAGACCTGTGCCATTTGGCTGCTGTCCTCCATCATTAAGCGCCTCTTTTCAGACAGTATTATTATTTTCAAACTCTATGTTGTCCCAAAATGCCTATGAGATATGCTTCCTCAGTGAGTCTTTAAGACAGTAACATCAAAATGTTTGTTACTACTGTGTACACAGGCCAATCATACTTGAAAAGAGTTGGACTAATGGAGCCAGAGAAAATTGCATTCATGAATTAAAAGTCCACACTGGCACCATGCTCCTGGGCGTTTTACTGCACATGTTCACTAAATAGTAGGTTGTGAATTTTAGTTTTTTGATTGAAGGAGGAAAATAATTCAGAAATATATCTTAGTTTTGTTTTTTTCTTATTAAGAAGTCTATTTATATAAAAAAAAATCTTCATGTTCAGAGAGGCATGACTCTACATCATGGTCATAGCCCAACTACCCCTAACATTTGTGTTAAACATCTCAATAAATGCACTCTTTCTGCCAGATTTTGTATTCCATTACTCACATCTAATTATCTTAAGCTCCTTTACAGGTACACAATACAGTGGCAGTAAACTCATATGTAACAGGTCAGCAGCTCAGCAAGTAATCTGCTGGTTTAATGGAGTATAAACCTTTGAATTATCCAATATGTCCTCTAATTGGTTGCAACTAATTATGTCCTTACTTGTTAAATCTGTGAGGTGGAATTACAACTCTGCTTGCTGTTTGCCTTTCTTGGATTTCTGTTCTCCATTTGCTGCTTTGATATAATTGTACTCATCACTTGTATTTCATCCTGCATGTAATCTTTTTATTGTAAAGCACCTTTCAATAGTGCCTGCTGTTAATGATGCCATCTCAAATAACGATTGAGTTTAATTTTCAAATTAAATTGCCTTCGTATGTCCTAGCCTACTACTTTGTTTCCACTAAGTTGTTATAGAAAATCAGTAAGCACATCTACTGTAACTAGTACTTGGAGCCTACAATACAACACTTTTACACACAATATGTGTAATCCAAGTAGTGAATTTTGGTAGCCCACAACTGTTTGAGGTCCTATTCCACAAACCTGTTGGACCCTCACTCCACACTTCTCAGTTCGTGTTACATATTATAGTGAGATATGAAGAGTGATGATGATAATAGGATAAAGCTTAGCTGGTAGAGTGCTAAAAAAAAAAAGAAACTGGAATATTTTTAGTTCTGAATGATGTTGTTTTTTTTAATTTAAATTCTGTTCTTTCAACAGCAAGGAAGAAGCAGATGCCATTTACTAAACCACTAAGATGAATGTGAAAGAAGAGACATGTGAGGCTGACATAAATACCATGGAGGTAATGACTGTGAGTATTAAGGAGGAGGAGGAGAACTATGAATGGGAGTCTGTCCACCATGGACAGGAGAGTCTCTGCATTAAGGATGAGGATTATGAACTGAGGTCAGTGGATATTAAAGAAGAGGCTGGGGGGACTTCTGTCAACAGTGAGATGCACAAGTGGGAGATTATGAAGCGTGGGGACCCTGCTGTGAGATCTGAGTCATTACAGTCTGACACAAAGAGGACTGAGACAGCTTCATCTGGTAGGACTTGGGAAGATCAGCCAACACCTTCAAATCATTCTGAACAAAGTAAGTGTAAAATAAAAATACATTTAAGTTTTAGGAGTTGGAAGTACAGGCCCGAAAAAGGTGTTTCATACTTTTTATGTCAAAGTTAAAAAGTAGTGAGGTTTACTATTTTATGATGAAATTTGTGAATAGTTTTTTTTGTTTTTTTTTTCTTTAGTAAATTACTGACTTAGTAAGTGTAATATTAACTGTTAAATCTTAAAAGGAGTAAAGGGGTAGTTATTAGACTGTTGAGTATATATTTACTAGCTGATTACCCAGTGGCTTCGCTCACTGAGTGGAAGGGAAAAAAATAAAATGCAGTATTTATAAAATAAGTTTGTTAATTACCAATTTTATTTTTCAATAAATAAAGAGTATTTACAATAACATATAAATCAATATAAACAACATTATTAACATTGTCATCATATGAGAATATGAAGTAAACATTGATTACTACTGCAGTGCTTTCGGGTAAACTACATTCTTTGTTTTTTCCATTCGGTGCATAAATGTATACATTTTTTGGTGTACCCACCCGAGAACATGCTACATATAACTGATCGTGGGAGAAGCATGGATTTTCTAAATTGATTCCTACAACTTTAAGTGATTGGCCTTGTGCTCTATTTATTGTAATTGCAAATGCAAGGCGGACCGGAAATTGTAGCCTTTTGAAGTCAAATGGCATGTCCCCAGGGATGAGCGGGATACATGGTATGAAGACACTATTCCCTCTACCGGCATTTGTCAAGATTGTCGCCTCAATGACATTTGGTATTAATTTTGTGACATACAATCTTGTGCCATTACACAGTTTGGGAGGATCTAAATTCCGGAGTAATATAATGATTGAACGAACTTTCAAATTTAATTTATGAGGCGGTGGACCTGGTGGCTCCAATGAATTTAAAAATTCAGTTGGATAATTAACTGCTTGATTGGGGTCCATAATAGTATCAATAGATTTATATGTTATGTATGGTCCTGGGAGCTCTTGGAGGATGGTGTTGTTAATTTTATTGACATTATCGTTTTTTGGAGCGAGAATTGCACGTTCGCAAAGCCATTGTTCATCTTTTACTATTAGTTGGAAGATTAGGAAAAACTTTCCGTATTATTTCTTGTACTGAAGGTAACAACACACAGAAATCAGGTGAAAAGGAAATCAATCCTGAAAGAGAGTCCGAAGGGTATTTCCCATTTCGAACACTGAGTAGCTGCTTCACAAAATTATCTGCCGTGTCATCACCGAGAATACGCACCCTCATGTTGGTAGTTAGGTTTTTTGTTTCAACATGTTTCCAAATTGTAGATGATTTTAAACACGCGTTGAGTTCATTTACTGGTGTGCCTCGTGAAATAACCGGTAATGTTTGATGAAAATCTCCTGCAAGTAAAACAACAGTACCTTCCATTATTTTGGTAGGATCTCTGAGATCTTGCATTGTTCGGTTCAAGGCTTCATAAGCTCTTTTATGTGCCGTGGTGCACTCATCCCAAACTATTATCTTTGAATGTTGCAAGACTTTTGCCTTTCCAGAGCCCTTGCGTATGTTGCAAATTGGATTTTCATCGTGAGCGAGGTTTAATGGTAATTGGAATGCCGAATGTGCTGTACGGCCTCCATCTAATAATGTGGAAGCGATTCCCAATGACGCTACAGCCAGAGCTATGTCACCATTCGCTCGTATCTTAGCAAGAATCAGGTTTATTAAGAATGTTTCCTGTTCCTCCAGGAGAATCAAGGAAAACAACACCACCATTTCCTTTTTTAATCAAACCCATTATATGATTGAATGCAGTTAACTGGTCTGGTGTTAAAAGGGGTTTGTTCGTAGCTATAAATTGTCTTAAAACATTTACATCGTAAGACCTTTCTCTTAAGACATCCGTATCTATTGCATCTGATGCTGCCCTGTTTGGAGCTGGTAAACCCAAGTGTAGTAATGTTTTGCTGGTTATACGAAGACACTTGTCCTCTATTCGTATAAGAGCTTTATTATAAATATCCTGAGTGTAATTTACATCTATATTGGGATTGGCCATCTGTTGTTGACGAAGTATATCCTCACTAAGGCTGTCTTTGTACTTTTCCCAAAGACTTGATGGAGTGCAAGTTGTAAGAATAATTGCAAATAGATCCCGTAATTGAGGAGCAAAGCATGTAACAGATGCCTCAAGAAGCGTGGTGTCCCAGTGTTGATCGTCTTCTAGTAAACCAAGTTTTTGGCAAGCTTCACGATAGGTCTCACATACATGTCCATCGACAGTTTTCAATGAAGTAAAAGATGTAGGTCCATGGATCGTGTGGAGCAAGAGGCACAGGTAGTAGCATTCTGAGTTGTATGGGTGTACGGTGTATACACGTACTATAGTATCACTCATTCGAATTCCGTCATGACTTGGCACTATTGCACCTTGTTTCCTTCTATTAAACGTTTTTGAAGATGCATTCCACATATAATATCTCGGTACATTAGTATACAACAATGTTCTTGCAAATAGATCATCCTGACAGGGTTTGAAAAAGTAGTCAGTGTTGTGTTGGGTGGTTGCAAGGCTACATTAAACATATTGTCTTCATTAAAATATACACGTTGTCCATTTTCCAAATGTACACATAGGTATGCAACCATTGGATAACGTTCGTGGATATGAAAATGAAGCAAACGCCATACTGCTTCATTGCTACTAATGTATCGCCCCATTTGGTACTGTGTTATTTCATCATTGGAGGAGTCATTATTAACCTGTAGGACAGCCATGTCGCTCCCTTTGTTGACATATTTGTACTTTAATGTACTTTATCGATTTCACAGAGTTACGGAACTCTACATTTATGTGCACATGAAACATTTTTGAGAGTAAAGGAGAGTAAGACACAACCCATCTGTTGTTGACTTCTACATCTTGATATTGATTATCCACCTTTAATTTAATAATTGCAGTGTACCCTCCATCACATGGTTTCCGTCGTCTGTATCGAGGATAACCATCGTCGGTAGTCTGTTTCCTGAATCATTTCCCTTGGGTAACGTTTAGTGCACTTGTTGTTCTTCATGCATGGAGACCTTATGTTGATGGCACCACAGGGCCCATGGATCATGTGCTTAGATATGATCTCAAGTAATACTGGATCATCCTGAGGATTCGGAAGCTCAGCCGAAATAACTCTATCAACATGTGTAGAGCGTATTTTTCCCTTTAACCATACCAAGATGTGAGCATGTGGAAGACCCTTTTTTTGCCACTCAATTGAGTACATCCAACAGTTTGGCTGTCCATAGATGTGGCTTTTTGTAATCACATCCATCAACTTGAGCAACTTTAACTTAAATACTCGGGCTGTCAAATCATGTCGATCAGCTGGTGACTGACCACTGAATAGTTTTTTTAATCTCAGACCATGTTGGATTACTGGTGAAAGTTATGAACAGGTCTGGGCATCCATATTCACGAACATATGACATAGCGTCGTGTGCATATTCATGCATGTGCCTCGGAATACCTGTATATGTTGCCGATAAAATCACCATTCTTCCGATGTTATTTGCAACTCCATCGTTATATATAGCATCTCTTAAATGAATATAATCATCAACACGCAGCTTCTTCTGATTTATCCAGATGAATAAGAGTCATTCTGATTCTACTTTGGCATACATGTCGACAATATACTGATGGAAGAGCTGTCTGCAAAGTAAAATATTGTTCAGTTGACCTGCTCGAATTATTATGCGGTATGCATAATAGTCCATGGCTGAATTTTTTTTATTTGTAAGAGCTCCAATCTTGACATTAATTTGCTTTAAATTAAAATCATACCCATCTTCTCTTTTGGAAAAAATTATGGGATATTGCAGAGCATCGTATGACCTGTGCGTTTCTGAAATACGCTGCAAGCATTCTTGACGTCTTTGAAGGACAATGTCTCTGGTACCGACATGTTCTCCGACCAATACAATTGTCACTTCATTAATGGTAGGTGTGTTAAATCTTCGCTCATGCTCATTAACTGGAGTTTTATCTGCTCTAATGATTAATTTGTATTGATCTGTCGCCATTCTTTCGAGAGTGGTCTTGAACATTTTCACTATGCATTATGTTCATGCATAATTTTTTGGATGTCAAGAACAATTTCTTTGTTGATCCCAGGAATTGTATCACAACGTAATGTTGCTTCTTCGTCTTCATTCCCAAAAAAATACATTTGGAGGAATTTGTGGCTCTCATCAGGCAATGGCATTAATGACCCAATTTTGTGTTGAATTTGCCCCTGTATTTTAAATCTATACATATAAAGGAGAGTTGGGATCCGTGTGGCTGTGTTTGTGGAGGGATGGAGAGTTAAGGTGGGTGTTGGAATCACGTGATCATCTCCCCTCCCATTCACCTCATTTCATTCACTTCATTTCGCTCCGAGCTCCGCTCCGCAGCTGACGCAGTCTTGCCGTCCTTTACTGATTTACTGTTTAGTAGACGCAGTGCTTACCGAATAGTATTTTTTCCTTTAGTGTTTCTACTTAGTGTTTCTTAGTGTTTAGTAGACACGGTGTGCGAAAGGAGAGTTGGGATCCAAGAGACTGTGTTTGTGGAGGGATGGAGAGTTAAGGCAGGTGGGGGAGTCACGTGATCATCTCCCCTCCCATTCACCTGATTTCATTCACTTCATTTCGCTCCGAGCTGAGCTCCGCAGTTCACGCGGTTAGTCCTTTCTCCTTTACTGATTTACTGTTTCGTAGACGCGGTACTTACTGATTAGTATTTCTTCCTTTAGTGTTTCTTAGTGTTTAGTAGACGTGGTGTGCCGGTGTTCCCGGCGGTGTTGCGGTTTAGTGTTACTTTCTACTTCGTTTTTGTACTTTAGTGTTTAATAATAAATAATAATAATTCATTTCATTTATATAGCGCTTTTCTCAGTGCTCAAAGTGCTAAAATAGTGAGTGATACTTAGCTGATAGCAGTGTAGAAGCAGCACAGCACAACGCAGCTGGTAGGACAGGCGGGTGTGGTAGCGTAGGTGAGCGGTGATAGTAAGCAGCAGAAAGCACAGCAGCTGGAGGAGGAAGCAGGATTTGGATGTTCCAATACACAGCCATAAACAGTAATGCTTGGTAATTTCAGGCGTGATCGCACCGAAGCCATAAGCCAGGTTAGTATGAACATCAGATCAGTTCCCGGATGTAGAGTACTGTAAGATGAAATGGGAGCAGATCAGCATAGCGAATATAATCACGGAGACAGATCATCCCGAGGTGCTAGATCGCCAGGTACAAAGAAATGCTCGTAGGTCTCGTCCCGTGATCCACAGACACGGCTGTTCCCAGTAAAGTGGAGTCCATAAAATCTGTAAATATTAAGCCAAATCCAAACAATTCGAGTCAGCTGTATCCACGAACTATACGTACAATAAACGAAATAAAACAAGCATAAGAAAGTGCAGAATTAAGGCGAATTTTGCGAAACGTGTTGTTAACAGGGAGGATCGGCCGACAACAAGCGTGCACCAGCGTCCCCTCACTTGCTACAATAAAGCAGTTATAATAAAGAAGTTTAGTAGACTTTTACTTTATCTCGTTTAGTGTTCTTCCCGGTGGTGGTGCCGTTTTTTAGTGTTAGTGTCTACTTAGTGTTTGTGTTTAGTGTTATGGAAGGAGTGATCTTCCCACTGTCAGATTTTGCAATGAATGAGTTGGTAAATAATGATTATTTATCAACAGATCACATGAGCAAATTCAATGAAATTTTAGCTGCGCATACAATTTCCAACCTCAAAAGGTTTTGCTAATGTGGACTCCTGACATATTGCCCATTCCACAAAATGCAAAACATATTCAAATATTACCTTCTGCAGCTACTGAACGAGTGACTCACTGGGTGTGTACCTATTATTATGATGCTGTAATTCATGTCTATGACAGTTTAAACGCTGATAAAAAATTCAACCTCACCGAAGAGCAGCTTCGTTTCCTTCATGCTTTGTTTCCTTGCAAACCTCCCATAGTTTATGAAAACGCACACCAACAATTAAATCATACAGATTCTGGTGTATTCTCAATTGCATTTGCTGTGTGTATTTCTTTAGGTATTGACCCAAGTGATATATATAAAAAATGTAAATGTTCGTTTGTTCAAAACCTTAAATCTCCGAAAGTTCTTCACCGATTGCTTTGAAATTTTGACACAACGTTGCATTCGAATACGCGCGTGTTTTTATATACATATTATATAGATGTCACACCTGTGACAGGTAAAAACATGCTTTTTTTGAAAACACAGCGCCATCTGTTGGACGTAAAAGCAACACACGCTATACTAAATATTTTACGATTCTGTTTCAATGTTTCGATCAAATACATTTGTAAGTACGTGAATAAAGGCAGCGACATGGCAGTTTTTTGGCGTGCAACCAGAAAGAAGTGATAGGAATAGGGTCATACATATCGATGAAATCGCACAGTATTAGACTGGAAGATACATACGCAGCAATGAAGCTGTATGACGAAGTCTTTCATTTCCCATACATGAACGAAGTCCAGGTGCTGTTCACTTAGCAGTACATCTAGAAAATGGACAACGCGTTTATTTCACAGCTGCAAATGTGCAACAAATAGCCCTGAATCCACCGACTACAACATTAACTGCTTTCTTTACGTTATGTTAAAATGACGTGTTTGCTAAAACACTGCTGTATTCGGAAGTGCCTACGTATTACACATGGAATGCGAGCAGAAAATCATTTGAACAACGCAAGCGAGGAGAGTGAGTCAACGGACAACCTGGCATATTCAAAGAAACTACGATAGACAGACTGTACACCGTGCATCCCAATCAAGATGAATGCTTTTTTGTTCACATGCTGTTGGTAAATGTGCCCGGTCCAACATCTTTCCAGCAATTGAGAATTGTCAACGGCGTTACACATGCCACTTTCCAAAGTACAGGTCAAGCTCTGAATTTATTGGAGAACGACCGACACTGGGATGTATACATTAATGACGCGTGCAACACGTCACATCCAAATCAAATTCTTGCATTGTTTGCAATCATATTGACCGCCTGCTCTCCTTCATCTCCAACACAGTTATGGGAGAAATATAAATCGCACATGGCTGAAGATATTTTCCGTCAAATACGCAAGTAAAATTCAAATATAAACCTGGATTTCACAGCAGAAATCTACAAATAAGCGTTGATAATGATTGAAGATTTGTGCTTAGAAATCACGAACAAAGTTCTCAATCAATTGGGAATGCCATCACCGAATCGATCTGCTGCTGCTTCGTTCGATGTAGAATTGCGTCGTGAACAAAATTACAACACGGGTGATCTTTTGTCGTATGTGCAATCAAATATTCCTAAGCTAACGCTTCAACAAAAAGGCATTTACGATCAAATACTGCAAACTGTCAATAACGGGGTTGGAGAAATCTGGAAATTGGGAACGGAAAGGTGCTGGTTGATCTGACCTCAGGACGAATTTCATTGCCTCATAACTTCTGTAATTTAGTGACATCAAAAGAAGAATTGGTTGAAAAAGTATTTCCAATATTCAAACCAATTATAAGAATCACGATTGGCTGAGTGCACGAGCTATTCTTGCGGCCAAAAACAAAGACGTCTACGAACTTAACAATATTATTCAGTCTAACATTCTGCACAGACAATGGAACAACAAAAAATATTGTACAGTAATCCCTCCTCCATCGCGGGGGTTGTGTTCCAGAGCCACCCGCGAAATAGGAAAATCCGCGAAGTAGAAACCATATGTTTATATGGTTATTTTTAGAATGTCATGCTTGGGTCACAGATTTGCGCAGAAACACAGGAGGTTGTAGAGAGACAGGAACGTTATTCAAACACTGCAAACAAACATTTGTCTCTTTTTCAAAAGTTTAAACTGTGCTCCATGACAAGACAGAGATGACAGTTCTGTCTCACAATTAAAAGAATGCAAACATATCTTCCTTTTCAAAGGAGTGCAAAGCAAGCAGTCAAAAAAAAAAATCAATAGGGCTTTTTGGCTTTTAAGTATGCGAAGCACCGCCGGTACAAAGCTGTTGAAGGCGGCAGCTCACACCCCCTCTGTCAGGAGCAGGAAGAGAGAGAGAGAGAGAGCCACAGAAAAACAAAGTCAAAAATCAATACGTGCCCTTTGAGCTTTTAAGTATGCGAAGCACCGTGCAGCATGTCCTTCAGGAAGCAGCTGCACACAGCCCCCCTGCTCACACCCCCTACGTCAGCGCAAGAGAGAGAGAAAGAAAGTAAGTTGGGTAGCTTCTCAGCCATCTGCCAATAGCGTCCCTTGTATGAAATCAACTGGGCAAACCAACTGAGGAAGCATGTACCAGAAATTAAAAGACCCATTGTCCGCAGAAACCCGCGAAGCAGCGAAAAATCCGCGATATATATTTAAATATGCTTACATATAAAATCCGCGATGGAGTGAAGCCGCGAAAGGCGAAGCGCGATATAGCGAGGGATCACTGTATACCCACAAGCATTGTGAAATTAAATATATTAGAAACGTGCGCTTTCTCTTTTCTTTCTTTTCTATTTAACCAGATTGAGCCATAGCAAAGCTATCTATATATATATCTATATCTATACTAATTAATAAATGGCAAAGCCCTCACTGACTGACTGACTGACTGACTCATCACTAATTCTCCAACTTCCCGTGTAGGTGGAAGGCTGAAATTTGGCAGGCTCATTCCTTACAGCTTACTTACAAAAGTTAGGCAGGTTTCATTTCGAAATTCTATGTGTAATGGTCATAACTGGAACTTATTTTTTGTCCATATAGTCTAATGGAGGAGGCGGAGTCACGTATCGCGTCATCACACCTCCTACGTAATCACTTGAACTAAAAACAAGGAAGAGATTTACAGCACGAGTCAAACGCGGGAACGAAGGTAAATGACGTTAATTTTTGAGTGTCTTTTAATACTGTGTAAGCATACATATTAAAACGTGCAATTAAACGTGTGCATTTACGGGGTGATTTCTCAGGCTTAAAAGCTCGCCTTTTATCAAACGCAAGAACAAAGGTAAATGACGTTAATTTTTGAGTGTCTTTTAATGCTGTGTAAGCATGCATATTAGCACATGTGCAATTAAACGTGTGCATTTACGGGGTGATTTCTCAGGCTTAAAACCTCGCCTTTTATTAAAAAGGTAAATGCTGTTTTCATTCTGAAGGGCACAAACCACGTTGGATTTTGTAATGATAGTTGATTAGTAAGGTCTATTAAGGGATACTTACAGAATGATTAGTAATGTCTGTGAATGCCGATGCAAGTAGGAGAATGGGCGTGAACTAAAGAACGATTAGTAACTTGTACAGTAAATGTCTCTAAAGTCTGTCTATTAAAAAGTTATTATATCTTTCAATCCTGTGTATTGATTAAACTACGAACCTAACAAGATCACTACATGGTGTCAGAAGTGGCGGATTGGAAGAGGAATATGAAGAAGAGGTTCAGCTTTTGAACGAGTCTCGTGTCTATTAGTAACCCGAAAACATGATGAGAAAGCGGTAAGACGTTCTAGCAAAAGAGAAAAAAAAATATGTTATGATTACAGCCCCCACCAAATCTCCAGTTAAAGGGAAATGTAGCTGAAAATTGGAAAAGATTTAAACAGAGATTCGAGTTGTATCTTGCTGCGATTGAAGCAGATAGGAAAAGTGAAAAAATGAAAGCGTCTATGCTTCTACATGTAATTGGTGAAGAGGCGCTAGAGGTGTATAACAATTTTCAGTTTGAAGAAGATGGAGACAATATGAAATTGAATAAAATAGTTGAAAAATTCGAAACGTATTGCAACCCAAAGCGCAATGTGACGTTTGAGCGGCAAAAGTTTTTTTACATGTTTCCAGAAAAGCGGAGAAACAATAGACCAGTATGTGACGGAATTGCGTAATAGGAGCTGTTCTAAGAAGAAACCGTCAAGACATCAAAGGACCAATAACCTCTAATCAGAACACTAACACCAGCGAAACAAATATTAACGAGAAAACAAGTATAAATCAGGAAAGAACATCTCAACTGCAAACACAATTAACCAGAATATCAAAATGTCAAGTAAAACCACCAGAACGACTCATTGAGACATGTTGAGGATTAAAGGAACATTTTCAATTAAGAAATGCTGAATTCCTTTAACAGTTGTGCTTTTTATACATAGTTTGAATGCTGGATGTATGCCTGAAATGTTCTGGATAGTTCAGTTGTTTGAAGTGATAAAGAATTAAACGTGTGCATTTACGGAGTGATTTCTCAGGCTTAAAAGCTCGCTTTTTATTAAAAAGGTAAATGCTAACTGTTTTCATTCTGAAGGGCACAAACCATGTTAGATTTCAGCCGTTAAACGTGCAAAAATGTCGGTACACCAGATAAATAAGCGCAACATATTATCAGTTGTATTGTATGCTTACAATACATATAGAAATGTGTTAATCGTTAACTAATAGTATCGGATGGTGTTTTTTCGACTCGCGCCTTGATTTAAACGATTGCATGTCTTGGTGGGTTTGCATAGCTTATTGTCAATATCTTTACACCTGTTTTTAAGACTTATTGACTGAAACAGGCTTTCATGAAAAAACGTAGGGCTTTGCTACAAGATACACCCTCCACAAGTTAAGGAAGTAAAAATAAAAGGTATATATTTCTGTTTTATTTAAACCTTTTAAGTTCGTATGCATAGCCCCATTTGGCTGTTGAAGTTTTTTTTTTTTTTCTTCAGTAATATTTAATCTCCTTAAAGAAAAACAACATATGCATTTTACTTTTTTTGTATCTCTTTAGTAATATTTTAGTGTAAAAGGATAACGAGTATTTAAACCTTTTATGTTACTTTATAAAGTTATTTTACACAATGTTGAAAAATTAATAAGAAAGCTACATATTTTGGCAGCTGCTGCTTTAATTTTCAATGAAATGAAAAAAGCTCTCCAAGAGAAAACCTCAATGAAGAAGAAACAGTTTGCACTATCTAAAAAGGAGAAACCCTCATTTCTAAAGGTTTGCTGCAGATGACTTAACTGAAAATAAATGAATAGTTCCTATGTGTATAATACATATTTATCTATTTGACTTATGCCTTTATTCCAGCAACTTGCAACATCTGAGGTACAATTTGTTACATTACTTTGGTTTTTTTGCAGCACAGGCAGGTGAAGTGACTTCCTCAGGGTCACACAGTGGTGTCAGTACCAGGATTTGAACTGACAAACTCCGGGTTTGCTGAAATATTACTGAAGAATGAAAAAAAACGAAAACGGGCAAATGGGGCTAGGCATACAAATGTCCATCCATCCATTATCCAACCCGCTATATCCTAAATACATGAGCCAATCCCTGCCAACACAGGGCACAAGGCAGGAAACAAACCCCGGGCAAGGTGCCAGCCCACCGCAGGGCTCACACACCCACACACACCCACACACCAGAGACAATTTAGAATCGCCAATGCACCTAACCTGCATGTCTTTGGACTGTGGGAGGAAACCAAAGATATGTGTATACGTAGATATGTATATATATGTATATATGTATATGTATATATATGTTTACATAACCTCTTTAACATACTACTTCTCCGCTGCGAAGCGCGGGTATTTTGCTAGTATATATATATATATATATATATATATATATATATATATATATACACACACACACACACACACACACATACATCTATACTAATAAAAGGCAAAGCCCTCACTGACTCACTCATCACTAACTCTCCAACTTCCCGTGTAGGTAGAAGGCTGACATTAGGCAGGCTCATTCCTTACAGCTTATTTACAAAAGTTAAGCAGGTTCCATTTCAAAATTCTACACGTAACGGTCATAATGGTCGACAACGTCCGCCATGTTAAACTTTCTTATTTATGGCCCCATCTTCACGAAATTTGGTAGGCAGCTTCCCTGCACTAACCGAAACCAATGTACGTACTTATTTCAGTGGTATGACACCACCGTCGGCCACCATATTGAACTTTCCAACGGTCTTTGTTACTTAATGGGCCCATCTTCAAGAAATTTGGTACGCGGGTTCCCAACGCTAACTGAATCCTACTTACATACATATATACGTCCATAGCCTGCAGCTCGGTCCACACTCTGAATCTTCCAGGCACTCCTGAAGGTTGGGGCTGAGAAACTTACAGCCACCGAAACTTTGTAATGGCACGAGACTTCAGGTCACATGCTTGCAAAAGAACCTAATTGAGGCAACTATTTTTACTGGCGGTGGCTCAGGGGAGAGAGTTTTTATTCCTCGGATCCCCGTTATACCCTCTGATCTCACATTTCAATTCAAACGCCTCCAATTTCCAGTAAGGCTGTGCTTTGCAATGACAATTAATAAGTCTCAGGGACTGACCCTACAAAAGGTTGTCATTGATTTGAAGCAAGATTGCTTTTCACATGGCCAACTATACGTTGCATGCTCAAGAGTAAACTCAGCGCGCAGCTTGGTTATGTTACAACCAGAGGGGCGATACAAAAGAGATCCTTAACAAATAATTATTGGTACATTTTCCCTCAGTTTATTACTTAAAATTTTAAAGCAGTACTTCGCCGCTGCGAAGCGCGGGTATTTTGCTAGTGTAGGCATAAAGCCAGACTCTTCGGTAGCAGCCGTGGTGCCAAAGGATGTTATCTGAAAACACGAATTGTATTTCCTAATGTTCTGTAGAAAATGAGTTGAATGTGGATTTGCGCCAGAAATAAGAGACAACAATGGTTCATGTGGATTGCTTAAAGGTGTTATTTTCACCTTGCCGTCTGAACAACACATCCCACGTGATTCAAATTTAACCTTCTTTGCTTGGCAATACTGACGGACGATGTCCATTTCTCCTATTGTAACTGTTAGATGTAGGCAATAATCTTTTTCAATGTTATAATTGAATCCCTCCATATACAGACCCTAACGGCTGTGTGACGTGGTAGCCTGTGAATACTGCATCCGTCAAATTTGATTCTGTTCAGCACGTTGTTCGGGTGTTTGTGAGGCCCTCAATTGTGATTGTTGTATACGCTGATCAGCGAGCCCTCTCTCTCTCGATCTGCTTCTGTCTCACTTTCTCTGTGTAATCTGTTTTTGTCGATGTTGATGGTTCCTCAAGTTCCCCAATAAATTTTTTTGGGAGGATTTTCCCCGGTATTATAAATGTCAGCATAAACCCAAACTGTTCAGTAGGAGCCGTGCTGCCAAACGATGTCATCTGAAAACATGAATTGTATTTGGTAATGTTCTGTAGAAAATCAGTTGAATGTGGATTTGCACCAGAAATAAGAGACAACAACGGTACAGGTGGATGGCTTAAAGGTGTTAATTTCACATTGCCATCTGAACAACACATCCCACGTGATTCAAATTTAAACCGCACCTCCTAGCGTCCACTTTGTTCTTACGACCCCTTGCCACTGAAGGCGGTTTACAGCTTGGCGGAGTTAAAAAGTGGAAAGACGCAAAGCTGTTTTCGTCATGTCTTCTACTATCAAGTACTGGGAATTTAAAAAAAAAAAGTTACAATGTGGCAGTTTTGTCTATCTCTCAGCGCTGGAGTCTAGAGAGGAGGACTGGGAGAGGACGACACGGGGCACACTTCTATGGGATAGATGGGCATGTTTCTGTTTTCTTCTTTTCAATATCAGTAAGTGTTTCTGTTTACTTCTTTTTAATATCAGTAAGTCGGGGTGCACTTTTCTGGGATAGATCGGCGTGTTTGTGTTTACTTTTTTTCAATATCAGTAAGTCGGGCGCACTTTTCTGGGATAGATCGGTGTGTTTCTGTGTACTTCTTTTCACTAACTGATTAGTAAAGCACGCCTCCCAGCATCCACTTTGTTCTTACGACCCATCGCCGCTGAAGGCGGTTTACAGCTCGCCGCAGTTAAAAAGTGGAAAGACGCAAAGCTGTTTTCTTCATTTCTTCTACTATCAAGTACTGGGAATTAAAACAAAGTTTCAATGTGGCAGTTTTGTCTGTCTCTCAGCACTGGAGTCCAGAGCGGAGGGCTGGGAGAGGGAGACTCTGGGCACACTATGTAATACGTAATTTCCATATCGCGTGGTCATACGTAATTTCCGTTTCAATCACGAAAAGAATTTTATATATATATATATAGATGATGGACTAGGCTAGGGATTGTCAGAATTCCTACTTTGTCTCTTAATACTGATCATAGACCTGCTAGAGTTTTATTTTATGGAGGACTGCTGTAAACTGGACTTTTGTTTTCTTCTCCCCTACTCCATCGCCATTTAGCTATCTCTACTACCAATATAAGTAACATTGACACAATCTGTTTATTAACCACTGTGGTTCATTTTGTTGTGCTCTATGTAATTTAAATATAGAGTTAAAGAGTTTTTTGAATGTTTGTGCATTTGTAAATATATATTTTATGGTTTAATAATTTACTGGTAGTTTACTGTACAGTGTGTTCTGAGCCTAAATTCCATGCTGTGCAGTATGTTAAAACAAAGTTCATAGGTTTGTGTTAGTTCAGGCCTTGGCGGCGGTGGCAGCAATTTTGATGATCTTTTTTTGGTTAGTTGGGCTTAGATTTTTTGACTTTATTCCCTAGAGCATAATTTTCAAGTGCTGTATTCAAGGGAAATGTATCTGATGGATATGGGAATGCATTATGTGAGAGTGGGGGTTTAAGTTTAAGAGGAGACCCAGACATTTTGCAAAAGCTTCAGTTTTTGCATAAAGTCCACATCCACCTTCTTGTGTGAAAAGTAGTCGAGTATAGATAGATAGATAGATAGATAGATAGATAGATACTTTATTAGCTGCACTTTTCACATTCACTCCCAAACCCAAAACTTTCTGAAATAGGAATGTATGGTTGATTATGGGGGATCAGAAGAGTAGATGGACAAAGGTCAGAATAAAATAGGTATTGAAGAGTGAGCGCTGGGCAATGCTGAGAATCTGCAAGTTCAATTCCCTGGGGTACAGACTTCTCAGATTCAATACAGAATGTATCTCCCTACGCTTACCCCCACAAATTCTCATTTCCAACCTCAACAAATCCAGTGACCATCCCAGATAACTAACACAGCCTGTTGGGATCCAGCTACAGACACAGTCAATGTGCCACTTTCTGTTTCAGCGTCTTGGGTGAACATCAGTGTGGCTAAGATGTTTGAAGACCACTTTTTAAAAATATTGTCAGTATTCGGAGTAAAACAAGCAAGGAAGTAAATTGTATTGGCATTCAGCTTTCCACCTCTCTTTATCAAGCAATCTTTGTACTTCATTTAAAACTGAGTATTCAGTTACCTGAGCACTCATCCTAACTAACTAATACAAGGCCATTTTAGAGACTTGCCAGATGGAAACAAATATGTGGGCCCTGAGATAACTCACAAAGAGAACATTCAGACTTCATAAAGAGCCTAATCTAAGGTGAGGTAGAGCTACTGACCATGATGGACATACAAAAGATTCTTTAAATAATAGCCTTTATTGCAGTGTTCCAACAAATGCAGTATGCGGTGCTATTTTACTGAGTTTTTTAACATAAACTGTGCTACAGTGTGACGTGAATAGCAGATCTCATTTTTCTCTAAACAAGGTCGTGGAAGTAGTGGGCTGTTTTGTAGGCCAAACTTTAGAGGAGTCAAGAATGAAAACAGGTGCCAGATTAATTGAACAGTGAGAAATTATTTATTCATACTTCATAATTCAGAAAGAAATGTAAAATATGACCCCCTCCTAGAAAAAAAAATTACAATTCTACCTGACATGAGGCCTTTGTGAGTCTAATTACTGACTAGAAGACAATGAATAAAAGCAATTAAAAGGTTTAATAGGTAGGAGAGAAGTATGGAGTTTTAAGTGTGTAGTGTTCAAATTGACAAGTAATTCCTGAGCCGTGTAACACAATCCTGATACAGGTATCTTGTGATATGCAGTCCAATAAAGAGTCAGAGGCACTAGAGAATGTTTAAAGACCTTAACTTGGAATATTCGTGGAGCTGAGTGATGTCTAACTGAAGAGAAATAAGTCAAATTTTGTAAAATAGGAATATGAATTTGTAGAACGTGAAGGAGTGTCTTGTATTCAAAGAGCCTGATGTTGTCAGGATCTGTTTATGTCAATCAAATTGAAATTTCTCTCTTACCCTTTGTTTTCCATGTAATTTAAGTGTTCGTGCATGTTAGTATTATAAAGTTTAATAATTTGCCATTGTTGTATTATTCAGTCTTCACACTTTTTATGAACCTAATGTATTCCTGTAAAAACACTCGCAAGACGATTTTATGTTTTTGAAATATGAGAGATTATGTTTAATGGCTGGGAAAAGGGTATGCATTCCTGAGTCTCATTACTGACACCAGCATTTTGTGAAATAATGCCAAATTCCATAAAAATGAACCCAGTCGCTTTAATCATTACTAGTAGTTTCTCAAACTAGCCTTTATCCTTTATCAGTGACTCAATAACATGACTCTTTCCTAGCTCCCATTAAACTTATCGGCATTTACTGGATTACACAGTGCACGCTTGAATTCTCAAAGTGAACATGTATATGATTTTCATTGTTTATGTGCCCTGTATTTATACTTCGAAAAAGCAAGGAAAAATAAGTAACTGTACAGTAAAAACAAGAAAGGAAACAACTCCTTTGATATCACTCACCAAACAAATTCAAAAATGGTGTGAGGTGTTTAAGAATTGTGATGCTGAGTCAGAATGTGATGAAGGGGAAAGAGTAAGTAACAAATTCTGGATCATCAGTGTCTGTCCCCAGACATAAACAGTATAATGTACTGTGCATATACACCTGATTGAGAACAATGCAAAATTGTCCCCAAAACAGAATAACCATATGTTAAAAAAACAAATTGATTCTTTTAACTGCAAAGACAATGCCATGTTAAAAAAAAAAAAAAAAAAAAATGACATAAAATGCAAAAACTTCAAATTCATACCCTTCAATCTTTGGGAATAACCCTAATTGTAACTTTGTGTCGGAGCAGCATGTATTTTAGTTATTTAAGCATATATTTACTAGTGCACTCACTCATTGATGTAAATCTCATGTAGCTGGTGCTATGTATTGGCAAGAATCAGGTGATAGAATATGAATTGTGATACAGTGGTTACGATGCAATATATTGCAATACTGTAAGAAAGGTGATATATTGCAATTTTTGTAAGTTTCATTTTTGAAAAACTGTCATAGCATAAAGAACACACCACCATATGCACTTTTGCCCATATTAACATTTAACATATAACATTTGCCCATATTAATAAAAAGTTCTTGCAGTTTTAGAATGTGCTTTAAAGATTCACAGTATGCCAGTTTTTAATTTCCCAAGTAGTTAATAAAAGAAAATGCATAGTGATTGCAGCATTCTACATCATTGCATAGTGACTAGAAAATTCAACATCATACCACTACTTTTTGTGCCATCTGAAAAATGCACTCGGATATTATCAGGCATGCATACAAGCACGTGGGGGCCGTATGAACTACTGAGTATGATTTGGAGTTGCTGCAATTAAATTTTTGCAAAATGGACTAGCCTGTCGCATCATTTTTTCACTTTGATTTTCAGGGTGTCTCATCCCTCTGTAGGCAAAAATAACTGGTGATCCAGTATTTGTAATCCTCTAATTCTTTTCTGAGACCCCTGTGGCTCCTATAGACATGTACATTAATATGGCACTTATTCATTCTTTGGTTTTGTGTTGGCCATTAAATAAGCCCTTTTGATACAGGCTTTGGGTTTAAGTTGCCTTAGTCTAATTTTGGAGAAACATTACAAAACATTCTGATTATTCAAGGTATGCTTCACATGCTTTGCATGGTGCTCTATTTTGCAAATGAAACACTGTTTAGTATCATTATATCTGGAGATTATAAAATTTGTCTTCTTTAGCTGAGTAAAATATGAGAAACAGATAATTTTGAATAATATTTTATATTAATATATTGAATAATATTTTAATATGATAGCTATATTAAAGAATTCCATTATCATTTTGTCATCAGTAATCTTGTCCATTGAGTCCTTCACATGTCATGCATTGTATTTAGTTTGCTATTTCAAGTTCAACTGCAGTGATTGAGCTCTGGAATGTAGCTGTAGCACAGAAAGAAAAATTATCCTGATAGTTAAGCATCTCTTCACATGTATTTAAGATTTCTTGTATTTTAAAAATCTTTTTGATTTCAACAGGCATTTATTTAATGTTATGCCTATAATAAGCTTTTATTTTTCCTTTTAAACTTCATACAGGAGACAAGCCTTACTGCTGTTCTGAATGTGGCAGACAATTTTCTCGTTTAAGAAGACTTCGGCGTCACAAAAGAATTCATACTGGAGACAGTCCGTATTGCTGTTTGGAATGTGGCAAACAGTTCTCTGACAGGAGTAATCTTCAGGCACATGCTAGAATACACACTGGAGAAAAGCCGTATTGCTGTTCAGAATGTGGGAAACGATTCTTACGAATTGCTGATCTTCACACCCACACTAGAATACACACCGGAGAAAAACCGTATTGCTGTTCTGAATGTGGCAAAAGATTCTCACGAATTGCCACTCTTCATACACACAAAAGAACTCACACCGGAGAGAAGCCATTTTGCTGTTTGGAATGTGGTAAGCACTTTACAGTGAAAAGCAGCCTTCAGATACACAAAAGAACTCACACTGGAGAAAAGCCATATGCCTGTTCTGAATGTGGTAAACAGTTCTGTGACAAGAGTTCTCTTCGGCAGCACAGAAGAATTCACACCGGTGGGGAGATGTATTGCTGTTCTGAATGTGGCAAACAATTTTCACAAATCAACAGTCTTCAGATCCATATGAGAATTCATACTGGAGAGAAGCCATATTGCTGTTCAGAATGTGACAGAAAATTCTGTAGTAGGAGTTCTCTGAGGAAACATGCCATAAGTCACACTGGAGAGAAGCCATACTGTTGTTCTGAATGTGGTAAACAGTTTTCAAAAAAGTACAGTCTTCAGAACCACAGAAGAATACACACTGGAGAAAAGCCATACTGCTGTTCTGAGTGTGGCAGACAGTTTTCACGAATGGCCACTCTTCACACCCACACAAGAATTCATACCGGAGAGAAGCCATATTGCTGTTTGGAATGTGGCAAACGATTCTCACAAATCACCACTCTTCACACCCACACAAGAATTCACACTGGAGAGAAGCCGTATTGCTGTTCAGAATGTGGGAAACACTTTTCATTGAAGAGCAACCTTCAGAGACATGTAAGAATTCACACGGGTGAGAAACCTTATGGCTGTTCTGAATGTGGCAAACAGTTTTCACATAAGTTCAATCTTCAAACCCACACAAGAATTCACAATGGCACAGACAAGACCACACAAGCGTACCGTGAGCAAGAAAATAAGAGCACTACATTCAATCCAGTGGTCAGTTGAAGAGAAAGAGGAGATCAAGTAATGCTACTTCTTGGCAACTGATCTCAAATTCCCAACTAAAGAATACGCCAGGAAGGCTGATGCAGAACTGCAGTATAGAAATGTAATCTTTATTTTCCAAATTGGATAACTGACACAAATATAAGACATTTAATTGCAATAATTAAAGACAACAAACGGGTCAAGTGACATTAGCATACTTTCAAAAAACAGCAAGAAAAGAAATAATGCAGGTTGGCAGCATTAACACCAGCGTAACTCATTGGCAAGCAAATGGAGTACAAATTAAGTTGAAGAAAAAGAACGTTGACATATTTGAAAACAAATTAAAAATTAAAGGTTTAAATATAAACTCAAAAAATGCTAGCACAACCAGAAAATTATTACCAGAGACAATTGTCCTAAAAATCAACTGATTTACAAAGAGTGAAATACAAACATTAAAGAGAGAAGTTATCAAGAAGTTAAATGATGGGGGTAGCGGGGTATGTTGGGGCACAGTAGATCGAAAGTGCCAATGACATTTTATGAAGATAAAATAACCCAAGTGATCCTTGAAGAAGAGCAACCAGAATTAGAAAAATGATTAAAAATATCCACTACAGAGTCATTCAAAACTAGAAGAGAACACACCAACTAAAGTGAACAACTCAACAAGTGCAGAATTCACCATCATTAGAGGACATAAAGGTCCAGGAAATTGCAGAAGATCTCCTGGAGTTCATCAATTTTACTAGTATGCAGAAATCAACAAAAGACTTGGTACTACATGTAAGGTGAATAAAGCAATAACTGAGAGAAATGAAAACCAGCAGCATGTAATAGACTTCAAAAGTGTAAAGAGGATAACATTTTGTGCAGTAAAACTCATCACCTCTAAAATATTATAAAAGTAAAGTTGAATAAATTGGACTCTGCAAGTGCATGAATAAAAAATTTGCCTCGATAATTTTATTTTGGTGAACAATTCAGGTAAATTACCACTTTCAGTAAGCAGAAGTGGGTCAAAAGTTGCAAGAAACTATAATAATGAGAGTAATGTAATACTTGTACATAAAATTTTGTTTACGTAAAGCAAAAACATTCTCGGATATATATATATATATATATATATATATATATATATATATATATATATATATATATATATATATATATATATATATATATATATATATATATATATATATACTACCATTTGAACATCAAATGGAAAATGGTGATTATCTCAAAGAATGGTCGTTTTTTCTAAAAACTGCAAAGCGACCAAAAATGCTTAAAATGTGGTGCTTTCCTATAATATAATGTGAAATTATCAAATTTTTAATATTTTTGGGGAAATTTTTCAGGTAAAGTACCACTTCCGGTTAGTGGAAATAGCTGAAAAGCTGATAGAAATCTACATTTTGTACCTAATACTTGTATTCACAATTTGGTTGACCTAAGTGAAAGCATACTCAATTAATCGTGTTTACACACAGACAGAATTCCAAAAAAGGTATTTTAGGACACAGGGAGTTCTAAAACATTTAGATTCATCAAAACCTCAATCTAATTTTTTGACATTTCCAATACTTTCCCAATACTTTGTATACGAGAACGTAAAAAAAAAAAAAAGATTCTATGAGGACTGGTGGCAAATGATATTTGAAAAGAATGAGATCACAAAATTCTAGCAATAATACAACACATGAAATTACAGAATTGTATATTAACACACGAGGACTTGAACTTTACAATGGAAAATAAACAAACTCTGAATTCACACAGATGTCCAAAAGGTCAGATATAAACAGAAACCGTAAAACCTTAGGTGCTGTAGAATGTTAAGTGTGGGCATGCTGGAAATAATTCTGCCACTAGAGAATAAAAAACAAACATTTTGAGGAAAAATATATGAAGATGCTAAAGAACATAATAAAAAAGCATCATGGAAAAGCAGAGTACAGATGGAAACGTAAGGCATACCATATATCATTCATTTTTGTTTCTTTTGTACACACACACAGCTGAAGAAGTAGAACACAAACTCAGAAATGCTCCTAACTGGAAAACACCCAGTCCATAGGCTGTGCCCAAATACTGATGTAGGCATCAGGATATGGACATAAGTTAATAAACAGAATTTACAAATGCCTAGACCAAAGTAATGTAATCGCGATTGGACATTAGAAATAGAACAAGCTACAGAATTTACAAAAGACCATCTCTTATTAAATAAAGTAATCAAGGAACTGCCAGAACGGCAGAAGCCTAATTGTGGCATGGACTGACTATAAAAAGCCTATGATAGCATGCCACACAGCTAGATCCTCAAATGCTTGAAAATTTAAAAAATCCACCCTTTTGTAGGGAACTTCACCATTGCTGCAATATACTTTCAGACAACTGTTCAGCTTTTCTGGGACAAAGGCCAGACCACACTCCCAAATGTTAAAATAAGAAGAGCATTCCCAGGAGACTTTGTATTGCCATTCGTATTGTGTAAGGCATCAAACCTACTAACAACCCACATCAATAACTTCAGTCATGAGTTCAAAATTAACTGATCCTTTAAATTTTCATCACCCGTTATTTTTGGATGCCCTGATGCTGTACAGCTCCAGCCACCACCACAGAGAAGAACTGCTGCACTTGGTGAAAGAATTTTTGAATGACATTCTTGATTGACAAGTGTGCCAAAGCAATTTTTTTTTCATTTAAAAAATATGTCAATTGAACATTTTGACCTTGATCAGAACTGTGCCGTCAGAGAAATGGACCCAGAAGAAATGTATGCATATATATGGATTCATGAAGGAGCAGAGCTAAACCATAAGGCACTAAGGCGGACAGTAGGGTGAAGAAGAAAGAAAATCCTCACAAGGTCCCTAACAGCACACAAAACATTGAAGCCATAAACCAACTTGCAATTCCCCTGTCTTTCTGTTTTGTAGACATTCTTTTTATTCAAAAGCTAACTGTAACTTGGATGCTAAAAAAAAGGAGAACACTGCATGGACATCAAAGTATAAGAATCAGTGCATTCTTTACATATATAGATGGATTATAATTGGACTTCAGGTTTACCGAATACACTGTTGTAAAGAATAACCAACATTTTAAAGCCCAGGGCGGTTATTCATCAAAAGTCAGAAACTCTTAGAGTCAGTACAACTCTCTAGACAGCAGAAACAGGAATTTAAATCATTAGACCACCAGAGGGAAAAAATAAGACTACTGCTAAGACTGCCAGTTAAGTGAGAAATATGCTGCCGTCCTGCTGCAGCCCCATGTAAATTAGTAACTTATCCAATTGTAAATTATAGGGTACAAACAATGGCTGTGCCCACACTATGATCCCCAAAGGTCAAGTGAAAAGAGCATTTCCCCTTACGGATTAACAAATATATCAAAATAATAAAAAAAAAAACTCAAATAGAAAAACTTGGCAAAACAAATCAGTTCCACTTCTGCCAGGTAGAACTAGAGAATATCACACATTTGTGTCTTGGCTTAACTAGAGCTTGCCTCTGGCTCATTTAAAGTTTTTTGTTTTTGTATATTGTATGTTATGTTGCATATGTTGTTATTAGAAATATTTAGTCTTATGTTTTACATATTTTAGTTAATGATTAAGTATGGATTGTATTTAATATTGTGTTAAGATATTGATGTTTAGTTATGTGCCCTATCCCCTTAACATAGAGTATAGAGCACTGTCGGGCGTGCGCCGTGGAATTTTCTAGGAACGCTGCGAAAACTTTTGTAAAATATTTAAAATTGCTAGTGTTTTTGAACTTTTGGAAGCTCTTATCTCTGTGAGCAAGGTTTTTCAACACTTACAGAAATGAAGTCTAAGAAACACGAGAGACTTCAAATGATCGACAAGGAAATGCGTGTCTGTCTTTCGAAAATTGATCCTCGCATCAATCTCATATGTGCTGAAAAACAATCTCAACGTTCACATTAATTAAATTTAAGATTTATCCTTTGATTCCTTTATTAATAAAATGTCTTTCAAACTTGTAAAATTAACTGTTTTTATTGGCGATTGTCCATAGATTGTGTCTTCATGACTTTATTTATGGGAAGTCCCTCAGGTACGCCATGAAAGAAAATTTTTGGATCTTAGTGTGCCGCAACTCGAAAAAGGTTGCCTTTCGCCTGGTATAGGGGATGCCATGGACTGCAGCACAAAGACCTCCCTCGGCCTAATTATTTGAGAAAGAGAGTCACGTCCTCCAGAATGGCACGGTGAGGTGTGGAGTTTATATCATCAGTAAATATTGCTGGATTTTCTGTTTTCTGATTTTCACATAAGAATTGAATTATGGACTGAATTTATTTATTTTGGATGCTTTAATCATTTGGTTTATTTTAAATAATAAAGCAACTCGGTATCACTTTTTGCCCTTAAGACCATGGGGATCAAACTTAAGAACTTAAGAGAGTTGACGGGCAAGAACAGACCTTGCAGTCCATTTGTCACTTGTTTCTTTAGCTTATTTACATTTATTTGTTAAGCAGATGCTTTTATCCAAAGTGATGTACAAAAGATGTCAATCACAATCTGGGGGACTGCTGTTTGGGAAGTTTTATAGGACAAAGTTAGAAAATGGGTCATCACAAGTGAACAGCTAAGAACAAAAAATGAGTTGTTATTTCTAGGTTAGAAAACCTATCAGTAAAACAGAAATTCACCAAATGAAAGAATGTTCAAATGCTTCTTAAAAGAAGTTTGAATGGAAGTGGGCAGCTCGTTTCGCCAGCAAGCAGCTACACATGAAAGAAGTGTGGATTGGTGGCATCACCAGACGCCTTTCATCGGCAGACCTGAGTGATTGAGCTGTGCTGACCCATTGATTACTCTGATAGCTAAACTGTCCCAATATCTAATCCAGAAACTACTTCACGTCTGCCTTACCTCCATGACTCTGTAGTTTGTTTCAGATTCCCATGACTCTTTGCATAAAGAAGTGTTTCCAGGCTTCAGTTTTATATGCATTTCCACTGGTGATCTGGTGTATGTGAGTCACGATTTAAGCAAAGTTAGTCGGCTGGATCTCCTTTTGAGAATTTTGAAGTTCTGTATTAGGTCCCCATGTGGCCTTCTGTGCTCGAGACTAAACAAGTTTAATTCTCTCTGTCTGTCAGAGTATGCCATGTCCTTGAGTCCTGGGATGCACTTGGTTGCTGCACATGATTAAAACTGTACACAATATTCTGTTGCTGTCTCACTAGTGCATTAAATAGGGCCTCGCTTTATATTCAGCAATTTTTATTATATATCCTTATGTTCTATTTGCCTTTATAATCGGTTATTTGATGAAACCACCAAATCGTTTTCAGACGCTGACTCCTGTAGGACAGTGTCTCTAATCTTGTATTTATAATTGACTTTGTTTTTGCCCGTGTGTACCTCCTTGCACTTTTGTATGTTAAACTGCATTTACCAAGTGTTTGCTGAGTTGCAAAGTTTGTTTTGAAGGAAAAAAAAATGGAATTGCCATTAAAACAATTTAATCAGCTATTGAGCCGCCTATTGTATGTCAACTTTTATTTGTCCTACCTCCAAAAAGTTGAGCCCTCGGCTCCAGAGTTTGTGAAATTTCTATTTACTTTTACTTATTTGGTTGACACTTTATCCAATGTGACTTACAATGTATGAGATACAATTAGTTACATCCCCCCCCCCCCCCCCCCCCCCCCCCCCCCTATGGAGCACAGACAGGTGAAGTGACACAGTGTCAGTAGTGGGATTTGAACCCACAACCTCAAGGTTTGAAACGGAAGAGTCATAACTTATTGAAAATGTCTATCTATCTATGGTCCCCCAGATGCAGCAGAGTTTAGCAATGTGTGCAAAAATCCAAAATCATCTCTGAAGTGCTAAGTGCTAGGTCAACTGAAAACCATTCATCTGCATACTATGGCAAGGCTCACAATGTTAATGAAGGTGCCGAGTTACTGTGAGATTGGGTGATTCATTTTAAAATTTTCGCTACAGACTTGCAAACTTTCTTATTTTCACCTCTGTAACATATCCCGTGTTCGCTCCTTCCTCTCCTTTTCTAATGCTGAGAAACTTGTCCATGCTTTTATCACATCTTGCATCAATTATTGTATTTCCCTACTGGCAGATGCCCCTTCTAATCTTATATCACAGCTCCAGCTTATTCAAAACTCAGCTGCAAGAGTCCTAACTCGTACCAGCAGCAGCGAGCACATCACACCCATCCTGCTCCGTCTTCACTGGCTCCCTGTGTCTTACAGAATCGAATATAAAATCCTACTAATAACCTACAAAGCCTTAAATAACCTCGCGCCAAACTACATCAGTGACCTTCTCCATCACTATGTGCGTGCCCGCCCACTAAGGTCCTCTAATTCTGGTAATCTTGTTGTGCCCCACACTAATCTACACTCCATGGGTGACAGCAGGGCCTTCAGCTGTATAGCGCCCAGACTCTGGAATGACATCCCGAAATTAATCAGGTCAGCTGACTCCATAAATTCTTTTAAAAAACAACTCAAAATTCATCTGTTCAGGAAGGCTTTTAGCTCTGCCTGACTTTATTACCCTTCTCTCAGTTTACTTCTCTTGTCAAGATGCTCATGTAACCTGTATGTGTGTGTGCTAGACCATCAATTATGTTGTCCATTAGGCTTTTTCTCTGAATTTACTGTCTTAATCTGCTTTATTTATTTGTTTGGTTTAGTACAATGTTATATACTGTATACCTGCAGTTCTATCTTAAACTCTGTGAAGTGCCTTGAGCATGGGAAAGACGCTATATAAATAAAATGTATTATTATTATTATCCTGTCACATATCAACATAACATATATATAATGTGTATATATATATATATTGGCTGTAAAATGCTCAGTGACTTTAAACATGGCACTGTTATATAGGATGCCTCCTTTGCCACAAGTCAGTACGTGAAACTTCTGCTTTGCTAGATCTGCCTGGGTCAACTGTAAGTGTGATTATGGTGAAGTGGAATTATTGTTTCCTGCCTCCGACAAGGTGCTTCCTGTGCTGTGTGCGAACTTCGATGAAATAATTTATTGCAGCAGTACTGTCTCTTTCAAATGTACTAACCCCCAATTCCTGTCCTTCCTTTTCTTTCTCCAAGTAACCAATCGCTACACAATTAGCTCAGTAATAGACGTTAAGCCATCTGTAAGCTTAGAACGCTGATTTTCAAAACTTTTAAGGAACATTGAAATATCTTCGTAGTACATGTTTAATTATTCTATCCTTCCAGTGTTGCGCCAGCACCAGCAAGATTACAGCGCGAGGCCGGAACAATCCCTGAACTAGCTAGCACTGCGGCACCGTGTCCTCACATGTTTAATTTTTAACAATATAGATTACTTAAATGAAGTTAATATTTTATCTGTATAATGTAATAAACATATTTTGCTGCATTTCATCTTAAAAATGATATCGTCATCATATGTAAATACGCGCTTTATAAAGTGGCTCAGGTTGTGCAATATTATAACTGTATCACAAGTTTACAGTGAGATGATTGTACTTATAAGTACAAACAGTTCTACAAGGAGCACTTGATGGACTGATTAAGTGAGTTTAGAGCTCTTGGGATGAAACTCTTTCTGAACCGCGAGGTCCGTACAGGAAAGGCTTTGAAGCATTTCCATATGGGAGCAGTTCAATAGACAGCATGGCTGAGGCAGCATGTGTTTGATGCTGTATCCTGATAATTCTCTTTCTGATCAGCTGCTGTAGAGCTGTGATTCACACTCAGATACAGTGATTTAAATACTCTGAGTGGTGCAGTGAGAGTAATATGGAAAAAAGATGATCCGCTGTGGCAACCCCTAACGGGAGCTGCTGAAAGAAGAAGAAGAAGAAGGTACAGTGAGAGTAACAACGCTAAAGCAGCTATGGTATTTGGAAAAGTTTGGCCATTCCGTGGACCATTATATTGTTACGGGTTAAGTACAATCAGATGCCTTAAACTAATAAACAATATGCAGTTAATTTCAGTGTATATGATAAAGCCACATCAGGGATGTGGATCTAAAAAAGAATGGGAAACCACACTGGAACAAAAGCACTGCTTTGACACTGGGTGCTGCCAGTCTGCAAAACCGAGCAGAGAACCTGTGTACGCCAGGGTTTGAGCTACCGTGAAGATGTGCGTGGCTTTACACCAAGTTTAGGTTTTATACATTGTGATTTGAGCATGGAAATGGGCATACACAACATTTTTGTGCGTACACACCGTTTATACATGAGGCCCCAGATCATACAATTCTTTCTTTCTTTCTTTCTTTCTTTCTTTCTTTTATATTGCTTCTCGGTCTTTTTTTCTAAGATCAAGTGTAGTATCTGTTCTTATCAGTTAGGCGGAGTGGTGGCTCTGAAGCTAGGGATCTGCACTGGCAATCGGATGGCTGCCGTTTCAAATCCCGTAAATGCCAATAGGGACTCTGCTCTGTTCGGACCTTGACCAAGGCCCTTAACCTGCAATTGCTGAGTGCTTTGAGTAGTGAGAAAAGCACTATATAAATGCAAAGAATTATTTTTCTTTTTCTTTCTTTCTTTCTTTCTTTCTTTCTTTCTTTCTTTCTTTCTTTCTTTCTTCCCACAGACACACTCCAAAATCTTGTGGAAACCCTTCTCAGAAAAGTGGAGGCTGTTGTAATCCAAAGGAGTTACAATTCCATATTAATGCCCATGGGTTTTGAATAGGATATCCAAAAAGTTCATGTAAGTGTGATGGTCAGGTGTCCACAAACCTTTGGCCATGTAGTGTATGTCTACAGTATTACCAAATGTAAAAGAGACCTTCATTCTGTCTCAAGCCGCCTACCACAGCAGATGGCCTGCTAGTAGTAAAAAAAAAAAAAAAAGATTTTTTTATTCCACTGTAACTTAAAAAATTCACAGTTCCAAATGTAAATATATAAAGTGAAAAGTGTACAGTACCAAAAAAATTCAGTCCAGAGTCAAAACAATTATTGGTGTGAGACTGACAAAACTACATACACGAATGAATAGATAGATAGATAGATAGATAGATAGATAGATAGATGCTTTATTAATCCCAAGGGGAAATTCACAAATGAATGAATGAAAACAAAGTGAAAAAAGACGGTTATCCTGATATTAATTCAGTCCATAGAGGGTTATTAGCAGCCTTAAAAAAAATACTGGACTTTGCTTCAGCCAATTCCATAAATGCAACATCTCGCCAGACTTTTTCTGGTTAACCGGAGCCTCAAGCTGTTCCTTGCCAGCAACCAACTACTTGGCCACAAACCACCGGCAGGTCACAAAAGGGGGGCCGAGGTGGCAAGCACTGGGGTGCTGGTCAAAGGGGGGAGCGTTGCCTGGGTACGAAACGAGGAGACTCCGACTGGTGGCATCAGGGCAACGTCACCACCCCTTGTTGTGATTTCTATTTTGTAGGACCGGGCCCTGTAGTGGAGCATGTTGGCTTCCCGCCGAGGAAGACCTGCCCTCGCGGGACGGGCCGCTGGCCCCTAGGGGTCTCAACTTGTGGTGGGGTACTGTGGCATGCGGCTGGGGGGTGGTACCCAGCCGGGATGCCCAAGATGACCGGAGGAGGGCTCACGCCTCCTCTAGACCACGAGGGGGCGTCTGCCCTGGTTGTGTTGGGGACCACGGGTACAGGGCTGTGAAGCCCAACCCTGAAGGGGCCCATGGTCACTGCCAGGGGGCGCCCCAATGCCTGGAGAGCCCTGGACCTCAGCACTTCCGCCACACCAGGAAGTGCTGGGGGGAAGAGGAGCAGGGACACCCGGAGTGCTTCCGGGGATACAGCCGGCACTTCCGCCACACTGGGGCGTGTCAGTGGAAGATTGCCGGAGCACACCTGGAGTGCATCCAGGGGATAATAAAAGGGGCCGCATCTCTTCATTCAGAGCTGGAGTCGGGTGGAAGAGGAAAGAGGCGGCCTGAAGAAAGGAAAGGCAGACTGTGGTTTTTGGCCTGGACTGTTGGGGTGATTGGTGCTCCGGCACTGGGTTAGTGCACTTTTTATACTGTGTAAATAAATGTGTGTTGAGAGTTAAAATGATGTCTGTCTCTCTGTGTCCGGGCTATCTACCACAACACGTAGAATCAAAGGCAAAAAATTAAAAAAAAAATGTATCTTCTCTAAACTTAGCTTTTCTTGTAAAACTTTAGTTGTTACTTAAAGATGCTTTACTTCTTCTTCTGTACGCTTTAAATGTATGGCACAGCACATTCAATTAAGTGCTTTCTTTCATGTTACTTGGCACAGAAAATATGCCAGGCATGGTTTAAAACCATGTGCCCTCTACACCTTACACATGGCAAGGCTGATCACTAACTGACAGTAACGTTTAGTCTGAGAGGCTAGAAACAGTTAGAAAATACCAATTCAATTCAACTTATGGGGGTTATAGGAACCTCCCATAGATTATGCACTAATATTTAGTAAAACATTTATATAACTTAAATAACTAGCAAATGGCTCTTACAGGGTGGAGTAACACAGTCTATTTCCAATCTGCTTTAAGAGAGACAGATGGTTTTAAGTAATCAACAGAAGTTGGGACCCCTGTGCAAATTGTTTGCTTCAACTTGCATGTCTTAACTTACTTTAATTGCTGCAGAACATCTGTAGGTTTTAACCTATTAGTTGCTCCCTGAAGAAGACCCATTTGTAATATTCTGAAAATTCCTTTTTTCAGTTTTTGCTAACCTAAATTTTAAATTTAAGTCTTTTCAGCGTTGTAGGTCATTCATCTCATTTTTTCTTCAAATGTAATCAGTTAAAATGCAGTGTTCTAAAACTTTTGACTGATAGTGTATGTGTGAGTGTGCACACACACACACACACAACATTATATATTTATATAATATATTGTGGACGCTAGGGGCACTGTTGCCCCATGAAACCCCACAGACAGACGTCCAGGACACACACAGAAATGCACTAAGAAGAATTTTGAATTATTTTTCTTAAATACAGTGCACAAAGCACCACACATGCCACAATCCACCAATAACAATAATCAATAATAATACAACACTATTCCTCCACTCCCAGCAGCTTCGTCACCCAACCTCCCAACTCTGGCTCGGCTTGCTGGGTCTCCCACAGTCCTTTATATAGTCCATGACCCGGAAGTGCGTCTCCTCTTCTTCCAGGTCAAATGCCATATCATCGGCCCTCAAGCATCCGGGAAGTACTATGGGCTTCAGTCTTCATGACTCCAAAGTACTTCAGGGTTATAGGAAAAATAGGAGTCCCCAGGTCCTTTATTAGCTCCCCCTGGCAGCACCCAACAGGGCTGAGAAAATGGACTCCATGTCCCATAATGCCCTGCGGGAATCCGGGGTACATTTACCGTCCAGGGGAGCTGCCACCTAGTGTCCTGGGGGAGGCAGTGTCCTGGAAAGTGTCCTACTGCTTACCTGGTAGATAACCACCCACACAATTCAGGTCGTCGAGACTCAGACTACGAATGAAATGAATGGAATTACTCCGGACCTGCAGGCTGTCAAATAAACGAACCACATGCCGTGGCGCAGCTTAAGGGGCTTCGCCTCTGATGCTGACGTCTGAGGTTCGATTCCCCGAGAGGGGAGCAGTAGAGTTTGTATGCCTGATGAGCCCAAATGAGGGCAAAACACGTGTCGTGTACTCTTTGCATTATTTGACAGTAAACTATGCAACATTCCACGATCTCCATCTCGCAACTGAAAGAGGGCACCGTGGTGGATGCCGAATAGCAGACCAACCACAAGCGTTACCTGGTAGGTAACCACCCACACAATTCAGGTCGTCGAGACTCAGACTACAAATGCAATGAATATGTATACACACATAGAGAGAAGAAAGAGAGCAAGACTTTTGTTTTAGATAAAGTTGCAGTCTCTATCAAGCTCCCTAATATGTTCTTACAAGCATATTTCCATGAACATATGCCATCCATCCATCCATTTTCCAACCCGCTGAATCCGAACACAGGGTCACGGGGGTCTGCTGGAGCCAATCCCAGCCAACACAGGGCACAAGGCAGGAACCAATCCCGGGCAGGGTGCCAACCCACCGCAGGACACACACAAACACACCCACACACCAAGCACACACTAGGGCCAATTTAGAATCACCAATCCACCTAACCTGCATGTCTTTGGACTGTGGGAGGAAACCAGAGCGCCCGGAGGAAACCCACGCAGACACGGGGAGAACATGCAAACTCCACGCAGGGAGGACCCGGGAATCGAACCCAGGTCCCCAGGTGTCCTACCTGCGAGGCAGCAGCGCTACCCACTGCGCCACCGTGCCGCCCATGAACATATGCCCCCTGCTGAATTCATTTTTATTTAAATGCTTATGCTAAAGTACTTGAAGTTTGTACCCAAAACAAATATAAACAGCAAACTTAATGCCTACGTATGTATTTCCTTCGAAAACTGAAGTTTGAAATAAAAATATCCAGATTTTTTTTGACATGCAACACCTCAGACAAAGCAGCTTTCATTTAGAAAGTTACAAAAATCTAGAACTGAAGAATGTTAATCCATGGTCACAATACTTCAATCATCTTTATTACTATGTGTGTTTCTTTAAAAGTATTTTGGGATTTTTTTTCCTTCTTAATGCCTAAGCTGTCCTGTGAAGATGTCACGTGGGAAGGAACAACCCTACTTAGCATTAAGAAAGCCACTACTTCTGGCTATCGTCATCCATAATATGTCAAGAAGAGGTCAACACCAGAAAGAGAAATGACAGTCAAGTTTATTGTACCATAGTACAAAGAAATTGTTACTTGTATGTCTCCTAAGAATAGTGACAGTAACACAATACCAACAAAATACACACAAAGCATATGTAGACATAGAATAAGACCTATATACAATTATATATAATATACTGTATACAAGAGCACATGCAGTATTTGTTATGAATGGCTGTTCTGTAATCTTGTGATTTCTGGATGGAAACTGTCCCTGAGTTGACTGGAGTGAGTTTCAGTGGTCCAAAAAGGAGTGAGAACAGCAACGGTGTAGGGCCGCATAAGACTAAGAAGCCTATTTACCTTTCTACGACTACGAGTGTTACATAAGTCCTGAAAAGAAGGCAACTGGTGGCAGTCATATTTTGTGCTGCCTTCACCGCCCTCTGCAGTGCTTAGTCAAACACGGAAAATTTCAAACACTTTGAGAGTTCCTTTATGTACAGTTGGAAAAACCAAAGAACATTATGATGAAAATGGCTCAGGAAAGGCAGACTAAGAGTTACACTTGTCCTCTGTAGCAGAGGCATTAGCCACCACCCTTACAAGTTGTCTCTGGTCTCAGTTGTGATGGGCGGCCACAGCCTCTACCTGGCCAGGACGCCAGCAGAGTGGAAGGACCAGGGGAGAGGGCATTGATGAGGCAATATCTCCCCTGGAACACTAGAGGGCAGCCCTCCTGGGCGGCTGTGGCACCACAGATTCCCACAGGGAATGTCAGGAACTGGACTTTGGTGAAGGCCTGTTGGGTTCCGTGGGGGCCACCAGGGGGAGCTGCAGAGCCCTATAGAGGACCTCCAGCACACCTGGGAGTCATTCCAGGTAATACTGATGAAACACCTGGAACCTGAATAAGAGGAGCCGCCTCACACCATTGAGGGGGCAGAGTCGGGAGGAAGCAGACAAAGCCTGAGGAGGAGTGGAGGCGGATGGACTGGCGGCAAGAAGGGACTGTATATTGCTGTGGTGTTGGTATTTTGTGCATAAAGCTGTAAATAAACACGGGTGTTGAGTTGAACCTGTGTCCTGCCTGTCTGTGTCGGGGGTTAGGGTGGCAGTAATTCCCCTAGTGGCTTACGCAGTCTAAACAAATACTTCAGAGATCAATCAGCAGATGCATCTCAACATCAACTGCTCAGCAGAGACTGTGTGAATCAGGCTTTCTAGGTAGTAATACAACAAAGAAACCACTACTGATTAAAACATAAAAGAAGAAGAAGAGACACCAACAGTGGCCATCAGACTAGTGAAAATATATTCTATATCTATGTCTAAATATGAGACTTTGTTTCCAAATGCCATGTCTTCATGAGATACAGAGTATGTAAACGGAGGACGTTTGCACAAATGGAGAGGAAGTGTGATTTATTTAAAGTTGAAGGCACACTTTACCAACAGAACTACCACAGCACTCTGCAGCGATACACTATCCCATCTGAATCTGCACTTGGTTCATTTGACAGGGTGACCTGAACACACCACCAGGCAGATGTAAAGTCCATCTGTCAAAGAAGTCAAGTGATGGTTCACTTAGCAGCAGATGACCTAAAGCCAATATAGACAGTATGGGATGATTTGGACCAGATAGGCAAAGAAAATCAGCCAATAAGTCATCAGCACATGTGACAATTAGCCCAAGACTGTGGGGAGAAGCATTCTAGATAAACACTTCACAAATAAGGTGAAGACAAAGTCGAGAGTGTAGAAAGTGGTTAACAAGTTAGAAGGTGGATACTCTGAAGAATCTACCAAGAAAACAGAGGATGGATTTGTTTAACATCCTTTAGCTGTGGCATAATTTCAGGGGTGGGAATTCATAATTTTGATGTCTTCACTATTAACGCTAAACACTAGAAAACAGTACAAAAAATAAAGAACCCTTCAATGTGTAGGTGTATCTAAATTCTTAATTGGTACTAAAGATTTCAACAGGAAGATTTACTAAATATCAACACAAACAAACCTTTTAAATCATTCTTACATGAGCCGTGGTCTAAAAACAGAGCATTTCATGGACACTAAAAAACACTGAGAAAGTTCAAGTTAGCTCAACTCCAAATCTTGAAGAAGAAATTGGCAGAACAAAGTCTCATCCCCATGGGAAAGCTGGGCTGCAGGCTCAAAGTGAAGTGTTGCCCATACTACTTACATTATCAAAATTCTGTAAAGATGGACAAAAATCTTTAAAGGCCTTGTTTCAGTGTTCTGCTTACACAGCACTGCCCTTTGTTCATCACCTCCATTCTCAGTTCTTTCTTCTAGCACCATGCCAGTGTATCTTTATCTCAGAATTGTGTACCAAAAATGCACTTCACTGTAGGGTGGAAATCATCTTTAGTTGCTTCCGATCACATCTGGATATTTCTATCCATACATTTTAAAATATGCTAGCTTCTGTTTACTGTCCCCAGATGAAGTGGAGTATGATGCAGTCAAAATTCACCTCTAGTTTTCAAAGGATTTAAACATTTTAGGAATCCCTGAAAACAATCTGAAGACTTAAAGAATGACATTTGTGTGTCTCTGTCTGTAAGTATGCAAGTCTATGGACATAATAACTAAAAAAAAATTGGAGGGAGATCTTGTTTGAAGATGTTGCACCAATGTTACCACAAGCTCTGACTCTACTACAGAGATTGGTGGTTGGCACCATTTTCCCACAACAAATTTGCTTTTTAGGTGTTTAGTTGTTTCTTTTTATTTTTATTTTTACGTTTTTTAAAAAGGTTTACTCATCGAGTAGACTTGGTTTAAAGTTTGTGGAATGAAGCCCATCAGTGAAAGATGCCCCTTTAACACTTGAGAAGTTGGGAGGATTTCTATTACACACAAGTATCATTTGCTCCTTCACTCCTCCGGCCTTTTTTCAGTTTAGTATGAATTTTTGTATGTTTTGTAAGATTGTTTGCTTGCGAGAATCGCTTGCCACATTCGGAACAGCAGTATGGCTTCTCTCCTGTATGAATTCTTGTGTGACATCGAAAATTTGCCCTGTCAGAGAATTTTTTCCCACATTCAGAACAAGAATATGGCTTTTCTCCTGTGTGAAGTCTTGTGTGTCTCAGTAGACTGCTTCTCAAGGAAAAATGTTTGCTACATTCAGAACAACTATATGGTTTTTCTCCAGTGTGGATTATTTTGTGGCTGAGAAGACTATACTTCGTGGTAAATTGTTTGCCACATTCTGAACAACAGTATGGTTTCTCTCCTGTATGAATTCTTGAGTGGCCCCGAAGGTTGTTCATTTGTGAAAATCGTCTTCCACATTCAGAACAGCAGTATGGCTTCTCACCGGTGTGAATTCTTGAATGGCTCTGAAGATGGCTTACTTGTGAAAAGTGTTTGCCACATTCTGAACAGCTATATGGCTTTTCTCCAGTGTGAATTCTTGAATGGCTCTGAAGATGGTTCAGTTGTGAAAACCGTTTGCCACATTCACAACAGCGATATGGCTTGTCTCTCTCTTCTCGACAGCGATCATCTCTGCATTCAGTTTCCTGATTACAACTTTTCGTCAGATCTTGACACAGATACAAAACCACTAAATTTGCACTGCAGAAATGTTGTTGTGTGTTAATAGCATCCATTCCTGTAAGTTTTGCAACAGGCAGGGAACTACACTGCAAAGTATATGTTGTCACATTCTGTGATCCTGGTGTTAATTTCTCCACATGTTCATCATGTTTTATCTGTTGTGGTTTGCACTGAGAAAACATTTGGCTAGGAGAAGACAGGGAGAGGCTGCAAATCTCTTGTGAATCTACAGAAAGACATAAATGGATAATTTTATGTAACAAGAATAATTTTACAAAGGCAGACAATCAAAAAACATTTAGAATGAAACCGCTTGATTTTGTTCTTTTAGACCAAATTGACACCAATCCAGTTCCAGTTTAATGGGAGCAAGTTCACATTTTATCTGCCCTACATTTTGATCTGGTGGTTATTTTATGAAAAAAAGAAAATTTTCTTTTCAAGTCACCCCATTTTTGTCTTTCAGTCACCATGAAAAGTAAATGTTTGTTTAAAAAGGTAAATGTTTGCTGTCCTATAAACACCATGATTCTTATTTGCATGTCTTCCATGCACAGCAGTGCAACAGCAGCAATAGACAATAAATACAACAAAAACAGCCTGCAGTACAACTACTCACCTCCGATACTAGGAGAGCAGCATACACCAGACCAAAGGGGATAATGTAAAAAGAAAATTGTTTATTTTTGTACTGAACTTTAAAAAACATAAATCATTTCTTGAGGCTGTAAATGGTGACATTTTTAGGTCATCCTAGAAACTCTACAGTTGTAGGATTTGTTTTTAACCCCTGAATGTGGACTCACAGACTCATCTCTAATGTGACAGATGAATCAAAACTTACACTTGTTTCATTATTACCTGGAAAGCCCTATTTGACGATTAGTATCCCATTTGTAATTCCCTACACAATTTTAAATTAATTTAGATCAAGGCAATTGTTTGTTAAATGTAAGGCAGGGAATATGTCCACTGAGTTACTATATAAAATCATTAAAAAAAAAACTGTTGGCAGATTCAGAATGGAACAGTACAATGTTTGCAGCATTTCACAATGGACTTTGAAGAACAAAAAGATCAAATTCTGAGTTTTGATGTCCAAAACTCTCAAATATAGTCGACGATTAAAAATAAAGAAGAGAAAGAACCATATAAAAATGCTCAGATTTACAGAAATAAACAAGTTAGTGACTTAAGGGTGGATCCAGCAAAAATAATAGTTCTACTGAAATGGCCCACGTTGAGCTAAGTGAAATAGACTTAAAGTATTAAAATGCTAATTAACTATTAAAAGATAAAACTTTCAATTCAATGGAGGTGACAAAACCGTCTCTAACAAAGAATCAATGAACCTTTTTTTTCTTTTATGCATCACTGAAACCCAAAATGCATTGCTCATCTAACAAGTCTTTTCACATCTGCTCAAGTTTTACATCACTTCACTCATGGACTGCAGTCTTAAATTGAAGTGGGTGACTCAAACATTGGGCTGGGTGCAGCTTCACGTTTGTCTTGACATGACAATGCATTACTGTAGGATTTTCAGCTTGCCATTGAATGTACCTGTCATCTCAAATTGACCTCTGGGAACAGTCCACACATATTTTTGGTTGGATAGATTTATTGTCATGATTGAAATGTTTAGATTTCATTTAAAGGAGCTTTTTTCTTTACAAGTGTAGGATGCTCTGAGTAGTTCAGTTTGATTGACGTCACTCAACGGACATGAAGGTCATGAGGAGACACAACACTTTTTTTATTTTACCTCTCAAAGTATGAATTGTTCTACAGGCATCAAATGCATCTTGACACTCCTGTTCCAGTTATCTGGAGGAGTTGGCTTCTGGAGAAAGACTGGTTTATCTGTGCTTACACATTAATTACAAAAACATCTCCCCACTAAAAGGGCAGAAAAAACAAAGTCTTAAATAAAAAAGAATATAGCAATAACATGAAACTTATTGTTCCAGTATTGAAAATGTACTTTTATTTGTTTAGCAACAATGTCCAGATTTTATGAGGTTAATAAAATATTTCAATGTGAAAACAACACACTATTGAGAGTTGTATATAAAGAGGAGAGACTGAAGTAGAGTTTGCCATCTTCTTCTACAAGTGGAGAAACCCTGCCCAAGAGGCTGCACCAGACAAACCCTTAAAGGACTTCAAACTGTTTTTTTGTGGACATTTCTTGAATAAGGAGACCACAAAATTGTCTACATAGCATTAAAATAACATCACCTACTACCATGTTACCTTTCTCAGTTAATCTATACAGAACAGTGGATGGCAGCAATGACAATCTCCTGTTTCACCTCAGTATAAACAATCTCACAGTACTACGTATAGGTCTTGGCCCATTGGCATGTTGTTATTCCTCCCAGCCTATGTAGAACATTAGGCTGTAATGGCTTGTCATCACTGTTTAATCTTACAATTGTACAAAAATAAATCCAGAAAAGATAAGAATGCTAAAATATTTGGCCCTTTCATGTCACTAAATATATACTGCTCAAAAAAAATAAAGGAACACTTGCGTCAAATCAATGAAACTTCTGGGCTATTGATCTGGTCAGTTAAGCATCAGAGGGGGTTGTTAATCAGTTTCAGCTGCTTTAGTGTTAATGAAGGGCACTAGAGGGGCAACAATGAGATGACGCCCAAAACAGGAATGGTTTAACAGGTAGAGGCCACTGACATTTTTCCCTCTTCATCTGATTTGTCACTAGTTTTGCATTTGGCTACGGTCAGTGTCACTACTGGTAGCATGAGGAAGCGATACCTGGACCCTAAAGAGTTTGCACAGGTAGTCCAACTTCTCCAGGATGGCACATCAATACGTGCCATTGCCAGAAGGTTTGCTGTGTCTCCCAACACAGTATCAAGGGCATAGAGGAGATTCCAGGAGACAGGCAGTTACTCTAGGAGAGCTGGACAGGGCCCCTCGTAGAAGGTCCTTAACCCATCAGCAGGACTGACCGGTATCTGCTCATTTGGGCAAGGAGGAACAGCACTGCACAGCCCTACAAAATCACTTCTAGCAGGCCACTGGTGTGAATGTCTCTGACCAAACAATCAGAAACAGACTTCATGAGGGTGGCCTCAGGGCCCAACGTCCTCTAGTGTGCTCTGTGCTCACTGCCCGGCACCGTGGAGCTCAATTGGAATTTGTCAAAGAATACCAGAATTGGCAGGTCCACCACTGGCGGGAGCCCTGTGCTTTTCACAAATGAGAGCAGGTTCACCCTGAGCACATGTGACAGACGTGAAAGAGTCTGGAGAAGCCGTGGAGAACGTTATGTTGCCTGTAACATCATTCAGCATGACTGGTTTGGTGGTGGGTCAGTGATGGTCTGAGGATGCATATCCATGGAGGGACGCACAGACCTCTACAGGTTACACAATGGCACCTTGACTGCCATTAGGTATTGGGATGAAATCCTTAGACCAATTGTCAGACTCTATGCTGGTGCAGTGGGTCCTGGGTTCCTCTTGTTGCAAAACAATGCCCGACCTCATGTGGTGAGGGTATGCAGGCAGTTCCTGGAGGATGAAGGAATGGATACCACTGACTGGCCTCCATGCTCACCTGACCTAAATCCAAAAGAACACCTCAGGGACATTACATTTGGGTGCATCCGACGCCACCAGGTTGCACCTCAGACTGTCCAGGACTCAGTGATGCTCTGGTCCAGATAAGGTGAAGAGAGAGGTGGCGAAGGCTAAAGAAAAGGTGTATGATGAGTTGTATGAGATGTTTGGATACTAAAAAGGGAGAAAAGGACCTGCACCTATTGGCTACACAGAGGGACCAAACTGGGAAAGATGTGAAGCAGGTTAGGGTGATAAAGTATAAAGATGGAAACAAGCAAGGAGGGTGTGTTGAGGAGATGGAAAGAGCACTTTGAGAAGAGAATGAGAGAGAGAAGGTTGGATGATGTGCAGATAGTGAATCAGGAAGTCCAATGGATTAGCAAGGAGGAAGTAAAGACAGCTATGAAGAGGATGAAGAATGCAAAGGCTGTTGGTCCAGATTACATACCTGTGGAAGCATGGATGTGTTTAGGAGAGATGGCAGTGGAGCTTTTAACCAGATTGTTTAGTTAAATCTTGGAAAGTGAGAGGATGCCTGAGGAGTGGAGAAGTGTACTAGTGCCGATATTTAAGAATAAGGGGGACATGCAGAACTGAAGTAACTACTGGGGGATAAACTTGATGAGCCACAGTATGAAGTTATGGGAAAGAGTAGTGGAAGCTAGGATAAGAAGTGAGGTGATGATTAGTGAGCAGCAGTATGGTTTCATGCCAGGAAAGAGCACCACAGATGCGATGTTTGCTCGGAGGTTGTTGATGAAGAAGTATAGAGAAGGCCAGAAGGAGCTGCATTGTGTCTGTGAGGAAATGGAGAAAGCATATGACAGGATGCCTCGAGAGGAGTTGTGGTATTGTATGAGGAAGTTGGGAGTGGCAGAGAACTATGCAAGAGTTGTACAAAATATCTATAAGGGAAGTGTGACAGTGGTGAGGTCTGCTGTAGGAGTGATGGATGCATTCAATGGTGAGGTGGGATTACATCAGGGAACAGCTCTTATTTGCAATGGTGATGGACAGGTTGACAGACGAGATTAGACAGGAGTCCCTGTGTACTATGATGTTTGCTGATGACATTGTGATCTGTAGTGATAGTAGGGAGCAGGTTGAGTAGACCCTGTACAGGTGGAGATATGCTCTAGAGAGAAAAGGAATAAAGATCAGTAGGAACAAGACAAAATACATGTGTGTAAATGAGAGGGAGGTCAAAGGAATGGTGAGAATGGAGGGAGCAGAGTTGGCAAAGGTGGGCGAGTTTAAATACTTGGGATCAACAGTACAGAGTAACTGAGTTTGTGGAAAAGAGGTGAAAAAGAGAGTGCAGGCAGGGTGGAATGGGTGGAGAAGAGTATCACGAGTAATTTGTGACAGATGGATATCAGCAAGAGTGAAAGGGAAGGTCTACAGGATGGTAGTGAGACCAGCTATGTTATATGGGTTGGAGAAAGTGGCACTGACCAGAAAGCAGGAGACAGAGCTGGAGGTAGCAGAGTTAAAGATGTTAAGATTTGCATTGGGTGTGACGAGGATGGACAGGATTAGAATCAAGTACGTTAGAGGGTCAGCTCAGGTTGGATGGTTGGGAGACAAATTCAGAAAGCAAGATTGCATTGGTTTGGACATGTGCAGAGGAGAGATGCTGGGTATGTTAGGAAAAACATGCTAAAGATAGAGCTGCCAGGCAAGAGGAAAAGAGGAAGGCCTATGAGGTTTATGGATGTGGTGAGAGAGGACATGCAGGTGATGGGGGTGACAGAGCAAGATGCATAGGACAGGGAGATATGGAAATAGATGATCCGCTGTTGCAACCCCTAACGGGAGCAGCCGAAATAAGAAGAATTGTCATTGTTTATGTTAATATTGTTGTTTATTTTTATTATTTGCTTAATGATGTATTTTACTGAAGGTCAGTTTTGTTAATTTTATAGTTTGTGGAGTACGGCTGGGGCACCTCTCTACTGGAAGGAATGGGAAGATAGCTTACCTAGGACATCATCTCCCCGAAACACTGCCGGGCAGCTCCCCTGGCTTGCAATGGGGCCACGGGTTTGGAGCATGGAAGCTCAACCCTGCTGGGGCCCATGGCCCCCACTAGGGGGCACCTGGGCAGTTGCTGAGCCCTTGGTTTCAGCACTTCCACCACACCTGGAAATTCTGCCAGAAGAAGGTCATCAAGCACCTGTAGCACTTCTGGGTGCCATATAAAAGGAGCCAGCGGCAACTGCTCCAAGAGCCAGAGTCAGGTGGAAGAGGATGAAGCTTGCTAGGAGGGATGGAGGCAAAGAGAGAGAAACAAAAGAAGGAAAAAGAAAGAAGGGAATTGTGCTTTTGTGCTGTGCTGGAACTGTGCTTACTGACTCTTGCTTACTCTTTGAGCTTTCTTTTATTTTCAAAAATTGCTCTGTATAATAAATGTTTTATTTATAAAGATTCCTCTTTGTCTTTTTAGTCTCCTAGCAAAGTGTTTATGGTCATCCCTTTTTCAGTTGGGTATTTGGAATATATTTTAACTTTGACCTTTGTATGCACTCCTTTCTGGGCAGACCGGTGGAAATTCTGGCCTGTTTTCCTTACCATTTTGGTGCACTCATACCACTCTCGCCATTTAGAGTGAGTGAGTCACTACATCTTAGGCCTCAACTTAATTTAGTAACTTTAATCAGACATGAAGTGTTGGTCTACATTGTTCAATTTTGATGAGTTTGGGGATGTTATGTATAAAAGTTCTTGTGCCCATCATTTCAAGTACTGTATGTTCAAAATGGAGATGATGAGATTATACAATATTTAACTCTTCTTTATTATTAACTATAGTGTATATTATATAAAATAAAATCTTGAGACAAGAGAAGATTATTGCCAAGAGATTTTTTCAAGTTGGTCTCAACCATGTCCGGTTGGCGGCCAATGGCTACGGTCCTCTCACCTCTCATTTGTGTGAATGCTTTTGTCAGACAGAAACAAAAAGGAGTGTGTCATCCAAGAAAAATTAATTGCAAAAATGATGCTTGATTAAATATTGTATCACCAAAAGATATCGAATGGTTTTATTTAAAACTGTTGTTACGTGAATCAAACAGAGCAACTTCATATAAAGATGTTCTAACTATAGATGGAACTACGTATGGTACTTTTCAAGAAGTGGCACAAGCAGCTGGATTATGTAAATCGGACGACTATACGTTCGAAATGATGCCTGATGCCGCTTCTCTAATGACTTTAAAATTCAAAATCTCCCAATGAAAGACGACTTATTATGTCCAAATCTTATTCAAGAATTTTATCCCGAAGGGTTATCAACAGAAGAAATGAGGACATGGGAAATCCTAGCAGTGAGAAAGGATGAAACCAAACGAAATAACGCAAAAATTGTCAATCGGTTACAGGGCAAATTGATTAAATGCGTATCAATAGACTATGCTGAAGCAGTTGGTGGTGATAGTGCGGAAGATGAAAACATCAACTTACAATATCCCGTAGAATATCTACAAGAGTTAACACTGTCCAGTCTTCGACTTGCTAAATTACTGTTGGAAGAAGGATGTATCGTAATGTTATTGCGTAATTTATGTATGAGTGATGGGCTATGCAATGGGACAAGATTATTCATATTGAAAACTGGTCGAACAATTCTAACATGTAAAATTTTAACAGGCGACAAAAAAGGTAATGTAGTACATATTCCACGGATAACATTAGACACCAAAGGAGATCTTGATATGCCATTCGTATTAAAACGTTTACAATTTCCCGTTTAGAATAGCTTTTTCAAAAACAATTAACAAATCACAGGGACAAATACTCTAAAAAGTCAGCTTATTTATTAGAGAGAAAGAAACAAAATTCACTCACAAGCAGTTATCATGTTGCGTTGTCATGATGCAAGTCCAAACACAGAATCAAAATTTAAATGCGATATTGAAGAAAAGTTAATTCCAAATATGTTTTTTTACTGAAGTTTTACACTAAAACTGTAAGTTTAAAAAGTATTTGTATGTTAATTTCAAAGCCAAACAGAACAAAAACATAAATCAACAAATACCTCTAACGCAACATGAAACAATTTTCTTTCAATTTATTATGTTTTACTATGGTTAAGAGAAACAAAGGGCTAGAATGTTCCAGAAAGACTTAGCTTTGACAATAATGAATGCAGATAGCCTTGGAACTGTATTGTATAAACCTGAGCCTAACCTAACATTTCTAGAATTACCCTGGTTGTAGTTATGTTATTCTCCACTGCTGCTCAAAATAAAATCCTGGCTGTGCAACATGCAGAACAGAAAAGTGAAGCCATAGATTCTCCCCAAGAATGCTGACAATTTAAACAAATCAAAATGAATAAGCTAAAACTGTCACAAATGTTTATAGTTTATTAATAATAATAATAATAATAATAATAATAATTCATTACATTTATATAGCACTTTTCTCAGTACTCAAAGCGCTATCCACACATAATAAGAATAATAGTAATCTGCTTAATAAAGAAAAAGAACAAAAAAAAAAAACAGTTTATCCACTTTTCACCATAAACACTACATTTCAAACACCACTAACCCAAAAACTGACATTTTTATTTTACACTTACTTTCTCCGTACTGATTTGCAGGTGTTGGTTGACTTTCCGGTGATATCCTTGACATTTCTTCATCATTTTTTATGTTAGATAAAGATTCACACTTCACATTAACAGAAGGCTCCAAAGATGAGCTCTGAGAAGAGGCTGCTCCCTTTACCTCTCCATCTTGATTCCCATACTGAATGACAATTGCAGAGTGAAGGTCCTCTTCCTTGACATTGTCTTTACTTTTATGTTTCTGTATGTCCATATCAACAGACTTCTCCTCAGGCTCTTCTTTAATGACTACTGACATTAATTCAGAGTCGTCATCCTCATCCTTAACACATGGACTCTCCTTTTTAATGTAGACAGATACCCAGCCACAGTCTTCCTCCTTCTTAATATCTGCTGTCCTTTCCTCCATGGTATTCATGTCAGCTTGACTTACCTTCTCTGTTCCAGCCATTTGTGTGTTACAGAAAATAGCTGGTTTGTCCTCCTGCCTGCAAGGGAACAAAAAAAATAATAATTAGCGACATAGTAACATGTGAAAACATTTTAACTTCCTAAACTCTGCCCCCATTCATTGTCCTCATTAGTGTGCATAACAATCATTCACTTTCTTTCTGTCAGAGTTGAAGAGGACACTCTTGCTGTTAAAATGGAGTATTGCATGCCCTTGTAAGATTTTACAATATTTTTTTCTTCATGTGCTCAAAAAAAGCATACAAATTATTAGGTTACCCTTCCCTGTAACACTGCCCATAACTGCATTCTCAAAGGTCCTGCAGGCTTTAACCACCCAATAGGATCTGTTGAAAGTCATTTCTTGATTGTAGGTCAACACATCTCACCTATTTGATGCCCCTGTTTCTAAGTTAAAATGATGAACGGGTCTTCTTCCAATTAACTCTCTCAGTTGATTGGATTCCACCCTTTCAAACAAGTGTATCATGTGCCTTAATACTAATCAAAAGATACTGCAACAGAAGCTGACTGTCCCTCATTTAGCAGAATACTAAGGAGTGTGACAGAGGAAGAAGCATCTACTAGACACAATGTTTGCAGAACAATAGCCTGAAAAGTATTATTGATTATTATTTTGGAGTACAGTGACAGCAGAAGAGGTGAATCTGATACTGGGTCATTCAATTCCAGGGCTAAGGATGTCCTCGATAATGTACTAGATATGCAGTTAGACTGGCATTTTTCTCACCGTGATCTGACAGCCATGATATATTTCTTTTTAACATAGTACAGTCGTCTCTTCCTCCACCCCATTTGGTTTTCTCTAAGAAAATAATAACAAAAGACAGCATTTGCTTTTTTGTATGGTATGAGTGGGTTTTTGTTTCTCCTTTTTTTATTGTGACAACAAGGGGGATTGGGGAAATGGGGGTACATGATTTGTTTTCAGTATATGCAAGTTATTTGGTTTTCTCATTGTTTGAGAGAGGCAAGGTTCTGTTTTGCTTGCAAGTAATTAGCTTTTCAAAGTGGCATAAATCTGGATTTTTTGGTGTAAATTTTGCTTTGTATTGTTTTTTTATAATCATATATATTTCATAACTATTTTTAATTTGGACTTTGCAGAGCCAAAATATGCTTATAACTTTTTTTTGCTGTTCTTGATCAAGTCTAGTGTGAATTGTTTTCTTTTTCCAGGACATTACTTTAAGTCTTCCTGAACTTTTCTAATCACATGGGAAATTATAAATCATACTCAACATGTGGTTTATATTTTATAAAAATACATTTTTGTAAAGACCTTTTTGAATATACAATAGCCAGCATTTGTGTGTTCTAATTTGGGTCCTTCACCAGATGTATATTTTCTAAAGGAACAGGGTCATGTCTTCACCTAGATGTACAGCATCTTCAGGTTATGGTGATTTATTTGAAAAGCAGTAAATGCCATGATTTTTTTAAACTAATAAAACCCTATAAATAGTACATAAGGTATCCAATAACTTTTTTTAAGTTGTTCCTAATCATATGGACATGTACTGTATGTTGCATTTGTGGTGTTTGGAAGATTATTCCAGTAGGTATGGTAGTAAGAAGAACATTGCTGACAAAAAGTCTGAATTTTGCAACTTTGTTGTGGTGTGATTTTATGCTCCCAACATAATTCCTTCATCAGATAAGTACAGAATATTCTAAAAGAACAATGCATTGTCTTCACTTAGATGCATAAAATATGTGCTTTCAACATGCATAATATGGATCATGACAAGACAAGTTCATGATTTGTGATTTATTTGAAAACAGTAAAAGGCAAAAAGAATCCTGTTTTTTTATATCACTTAAAAAGACAAAAATATTGCATGTTAGTTATTTACATTTGGTAAAAACAAGACACAATTTTGCAATGTATTGTTCTGTAATTTATGTACAGAGCATACAGTAAAACCTCACTATCTGCTGATTCTGTTTCCACTGATTCGCTTATTCGCTACTGTATCCCACTCCATGATACCTGCAGTCTAACTCTGCCTGTTCCCGTCCATGTATAAAATTAAAACATAAATCATGAAGTAAATATACACTGTTTCACAAAATTAATGTAGAATCAATCTAAAGGAATTAAAAAAATAACACTGCTCTACCTACACCTTTGCTCCTGGCACGCTAAAAAAAGATCTCCGTAGCTGCTGTCTCGCTTAAAAACTGACACCTTGCATTACTTGGATGCTTATGTTGCGTTCTTTGCATAAATTACTGCACTCTAGAATAATAGGTAGGGATAATCATTACACTTCTGTTTCGTAGAATTTTGTCATTATATTAGGGCAGTCAGAACTGTAACCTACCTGGCACACCGGCGTGTTAAATACAGAAGTATTACAGACTTACTTTGGTTTTAGCGACACTCAAAGATAATTTATTTAGCACTTATGTGTTATATGACATTGAATTGATCTTTTTACAGAAACATGAAACAAAAAAAAGAGAGAAAGCGTATTTTAACCTTCCCAACCATTGCACAAAGGACTGTCATAAGCCCAACCCAATCACCCCCCAATATCAGGATGTGTAAATCAAGAAAATGAACGCCATTGCTACGTACTGACATGTGGCGTATCGCTCTGAATGGCGTAATACAAAATTTTAAACCTTTAAATGAAAATTTTCTTTCATAACATTTTTAAAGGATTAAATATAAATACGGTACTGAGTGTGTATTAAATTATTTAGGTGCACAATTAACTTATTTGTATTATTCTTTCATAATGTTAAAGTGACACGAAAATACCTCTCTGACCAAAGTACTGCCTGAGGCGCCAGCTTTGGATGCGTTAAACAGGCCACATTAATCGCATGGAGTTTCATTATTCAGAGTTCATGGCCACAACAGTGAGATGTTTATAGGTAACTGTAAATAGTTCCTGTTTAATTTTCTTCTTTGTTGTTTTATATTTGTGTGTGTGTTTTTTTTTTTTAATCAATGCACTGTTAAAAGAAAACTGTTCTTGCAATCACTTCTTTGTCTTGCTATATCTTCCTTCCAAACCTGTTACGAGGAGGTCGCTGCAATATATATAACGCATAATATAGATATAACACTTCTAAATACATATTGTATGCAACGGTGCATATTATACTCAAGTGTTCTAAGGAGACATGTCAGAAAGAATGTAATTGTACTGAGTACACCTAATAATACACTTGACTTTGTAATTAATTAATCGCACCGGATAAAGCGCGTTGTAAACGTGCTTTCTGAGAAAGGCGCTAGATAACATTTAGAAATAATGCTGAGATATGTGGATTCAAAGCTTTCTGCGTGTAGAAACATAACGTAGAAATAAAAGACATTTGTAGTAGCTGCAAATCCACGACTAAATTTAGCCTTATCTGATCGGAGGGTATGAAAAACCAAAAAGTCATAAACGCAACACGGAATTTACTTACCCTTCTTTTTGTTACTGATGTACTTCTCTTTAAAATCATTCACACTCCTCACTCAGTAAACTTAAACAACACCATGCATTGTCATTCCGGTCCAAATCAGGGTAGTGACAGGCAAGCAAGACCTTCCACCGTCGCTCTGAATGACGTCACACATTTTTTGACAAGGCGCTGTGCGCGCTCCTTGTCTGCTTGATATCATTTATGGGCGCGAGCGCGTTCCGAGTTTGCGCACTAGAGAGTTTGGAAGTTAATGTTGAATCCTCTGTAATTAAAGACCAGAAAATCATTTAAATCAATTAGGCCTAGTATAGTAGATCAACCGAAAATGAATACTGTTTATTTGATCTGAAATAAAACTACTGCAAGATGATCTTAAACATACATTGAAATTATTCATTGAAACTATTCTGTTTGTCTTCTCGGTACTCAAATGTGGCACTTCGTGCCACGGCCCACCAGCCAAGTTGTTTTTAGCCTGCCTAAGGTAAAGTCATCCCTTGCGGCACTTATTGTGTGATTTTGGGCTACACAAAAATAAATTGTATTGTATTGTATTATTGCTGAAAAATTAAGAAAACGATATCTTACGTCAATCAAAGGATATAAACAAATTGTCAAATCAACAGTGCCAAAGCTACCAGTACCTGGTTTAAGGACCATGGTATCCCTGTTTTTGATTGGCCAGCAAACTCACCTGACCTTAACTCCATAGAAAATCTATCGGGTATTGTGAAGAGGAAGATGCAATACGCCAGACCCAACAATTCAGAAGAGCTGAAGGCCACTATCAGAGCAACATGGGCTCTCATAACACCTGAGCAGTGCCACAGAGTGATCGACTCCATGCCACGCCGCATTGCTGCAGTAATCCAGGCCAAAGGAGCCCCAACTAAATATTGAGTGCTGTAAGCATTATTGAAGTGCTTTGTGCACTATGTGTGCTGTAAAAGAAGCAGGAAAACAAACGTGTGCTTTTGGACTTTTGTGTGCCCTGTGTCTGTCAGTGATCTGGGCTGATCTTCCACAATATACGTAATGCAATTCTCTCAGATTCACTTAATCAAGTTCAATTTCACTTGGAGATAAAGCCAAGACAGCAAACAGCCATTGACAGTGTACCAGTTCAATGTTAGCCCCACTCATGTGCCCACCTACATTCACAATGGCAATGTGGGAAGAAAACTGGAGTACCTGCAAGAAAAGCTAAGCAAACAGGGAGAATGTGCAAACTCCGCAAAGACAATGCCTGTGTTATAAACATGAAACTTCCCAAGAACAAAGTTCCAAAAATACCCACTAGAGGAAAAAAACATCAAAACCTAACTTGTAATAAGAACAAAAACACAGAATCTTTATAAATAAGATGATTTATTTTTGCAAAAAAAAGAATATTCTGAACAAATGTAAGCCCTACGAAGCGCAAAAGGGAAAAATAAGAATTGTCCAAAATCACAAGACGATCCAGGCGAACAATCCAATTTCAAGAGGCAAAGTCATAAAACAGAACGTAGGTTCAAAATATCCAGTATGTCCAAAATCACAAAAAAATCACAGTAATAACTTGACAAATTCCAAGCACATTTGAAATTAACTACAATGAACTGTGGGTAGCTCCTGCCTTTGTACAGCCTCCATTCTCTTGGGGACAGCCATGTTGTCTGCTGTAGCCTGTGTGAGTGAGTGAGTCACTACAAAGAGTACTACAGGAGGGGTGGGCTGTGCAGGCACCACTCATAGTCACTGCTTAAAGAAGTTTGGTATTTTTAAAGTTATTTCTTCACAAACATGATGTATATGAATTTGCCATAGATAGATAGATAGATAGATAGATAGATAGATAGATAGATAGATAGATAGATAGATAGATAGATAGATAGATAGATAGATAGATAGATAGATAGATAGATAGCTTTATTTGTCCTCATTGGGGAATTTGGCTTTTTACAGAAGCTCTTTAAATACATAAATAGATAAGATTAAATATATAAACACACACAAACTCACAAAATGATTTGAACACACACCAGAATGACTCAAAAGAAAATATAAAAATGGAGCTTCATGGAGCTGGAGCAGCATTATTTCCCATTGTATTTATTGTCTTAACCAGTTGTGGTTTTCTAGCTTTTTAACTTTTTTTTGTTGGTTGAATACTTTCTGTAGCTGTTGAGTCATTACAGTATATTAGGTAAGCCTGAAATAACAGCTAACTGAATGTCTGAGGGTTACGTTGATTTTCAAGTGCTGATGTTAAACCCATGACTGAGGTCATTAAGGAGAGTTTTTTGTGAGTTGAATGCTATATACTGTAATTGCCATGGAGGAAGGCCAGATAGCCTGCCCAGGAGATGAAAATGTATGGACCAAGCCGGCATGTGTGCTGGAAGTAGTTTGTTCTCCCACTCAGCAGGTGGCAGTGTTCCTCAGAGCTGAGTCCAATCAGGATGCCCTTAAGGCATGCTGGGAATTGGAGTTTAGAAATGCAGGCCTACCTGGGATCATTGGGTGTCACCAGAGGATGTTGTTGTGGTGGTTGGGGAGGATGCGCCTTTCACAGTACGTGCATCAGACGACCTGTGCATGATACTGGAAACAGTTCCTGGGTTTAATTCAAAAGAAGCCGACGGCCTTACTTTAAGGAGTAGGAGGTGGGAGGTGGCGGATGACACTCACTTGGAGGAAGGAAGGAAGGAAGGAAGGAGGGAGGGAAAAAATTGATTATTTATTGTATTTGAGATTGATCTTTTGTGTTATAATTATTGGAAATGTGTTGTTGACAAATAAATTTGTTTATTTGAACCTGGAATCATGTTGGGCGATACTGTGATTGAGAATTGGGGGTCTGTGGCCCTCTGTTGTGTTTACAATACAAAAAACAGTGATGATAACAAGTCTAACAGGAATATTCCTCTTATTTTTACATTTAGGATTGTGATCTGAACTTTGTCACGGTGAAGCCGCATGGTTGTCTGCCAGTGGAATAGGGCAAGTCAAATAAAATTTGTAATAGTGGGGAGGATTTTATAAACTTTCAAACATCCGAGGATCTAGATAAATAGTATACCATCAAAACTGATAATCTATATTAATATCAACAATAATCAAAATATGAATATCATGTGGAAAAACAAGTAGAAGAAATCAATACATATAAACAAAGAAAAAAGAAAAATATATACTACAAAAAAGACAAGACCAAAAGCTGTACATGCACATAAACACAAAATACTGGCAACACATACAAAAGAAACTGAAACACAGGGATGTGTAAAGTACTAAAAAATAATTGGTTACATAGATCAACAAATCAAAAAAGGATAAACAATAATTATACAAGTAAAACAATATGTAGTTTGATCTAAAGTACTAAGTAGATAAAATCAAATAAATAAAATAGCAATCTTCATTTGTAGCTATTTCCATTTTTTGGAAATATATAAGGGGAAAAAAATGAAGAAATGAAAAGTTTGAAAAACTAATGAGAAAATAAAAACCAAGTCCATGTTTGTCTTCATGCTGGAGTACAATGTGGCGTGTGACACATACAGTATACGGTCAGCTGCTGCTTTTTGTGTTTTCCTTCAGACAGTTTTACCAGAGTCACTGGACTTCAAAAGATTAAAAAGGCCATGCAAGCAGTTCTCTAAGATAATAAAGTTAGAACATCAATATGCACGACATTTTGGAAAAAGGAAAACTGAAGTTGTATGGGATTCCTGTCATAACCAGCTCTATACCTGTTTTATTTTATTTTTATAAATAGTTGATTCATGTCACATTTCTTGCAGCAGTCTTTATTCTTGCAGCTTTACTTTATTTACCCAGTCTGGCTGGTCTTTTGTGCTATTTGGCCATCTTTTATTTCTACCTTCTGATCTGCTTCCATTATGTTATTTGATTCATGTGATTGTAAATTCTACTGGTTTCTAATGCTTTGAAGAGCTTATAAAGCATTTGGGGAAGCTGGGAGAAAATATGGTAATTATTTAATATATTAAACAACTGAATAGTGATACTTGTGCGGTGGCCTTTTTTTTCTTTTTGATTTTTTACTCACTTCCGCTTGCACTATAAAGTTTTCATCCTGCCTGCAGTACCAAAATGACGTCTCCCTTCCTGAAGTATTAAGGCAGGTTGTAGAAGATTCACAGAATTTCAGCTGGGATAAGTAAATGTCAGACCAGTGCTGTGAAAGTTCAGTAAAATACTTTGTAAGAAAAGGTTAAAAAAATCCTGACAAAAACATATAATAAATAAATATTTGTATTAAGTTACCTATTATGTTTGTGTTTATTGGAAATATCAGCTTAGTTTGTTCTTTTACAGTACTGCACTGTCAGTTTACTGCAGCGGTTCTCAAACTGTGCGGCGTAACAAAAGTAACAAAAAGGGGGGGGCGAATGTTGCCATATGTGGCGTAATTTCGCTAATCATAGGGAAATTTTAAACTTGTGGCAGTGTATCGGCAGCAAAAAATATAGGAATAAATTTTATTAGGGTTTCAAAAAAAAGTTAGGGGGCGCAATTAAAATTGTTATGAAAACTCGGGTCACAAATACTTAAAGGGTGAGAAACACTGGTTTACTGCATGCAAATATTTGAACTTATCAGAGCAATGAAACTGCAGCCGATTTCTTCACATATTAACAGCCATTTACAGTTACTGCCATTTGACTGATTTTACTTTTTATTTTAATGAAGTTAAAATTGTGATTTTGAGAGCCTTTTCAGAGTTACTGGCACTTTGTTTTAGCTGCCTTTGGCAAACTAAACTTCTCACTAACTCAGCCACACCTTCCGGCATGTCCTGCTATCTTTTTGGCTGAAATGTTGACAGAATCGGCCTGATATAGAGAGCTGTACTTTAAAAGTAATTTCATTTTAAGCATCATGTGTTGGAAAAAAATGAATTCCTTTTCTAAAAGTGTATTCCTCTATTTGGTATATTCCTCATTGTTTTAAGTACACAATGGGGGTCTGAAAATTGAAAGTACACCTTATCAGAAGGATTTAGGAGTCATAGTGGACTCTAAGCTATCGACTTCCCGACAGTGTTCAGAAGCCATTAAGAAGGCTAACAGAATATCAGGTTATATAGCGCCTTGATGTGTGGAGCACAAGTCACAGGAGGTTCTGCTAAACCTTTATAACGCACTGGTAAGGCCTCATCTGCAGTCCTGTGTGCAGTTTTGGTCTCCAGGCTACAAAAAGGACATAGCAGTGCTAGAAAAGGTCCAGAGAAGAACAACTAGGCTGATTCCAGGGCTACAGGAAATGAATTATGAGGAAAGATTAAAAGAGCTGAGCCTTTACAGTTTAAGCAAATGGAGATTAAGAGGTGACATGAATGAAGTGTTTAAAATTATGAAAGGAATTAGTCCAGTGGATAGAGACGGTGACCTTAAAATGAGTTCAGCAAGAGCACGGGGACACAGCTGAAAACTTAAGGGTAAATTTCGCACAAACATTAGGAGGTTTTCTTTACATTGCGAAACATTAGAAACATGAAATAAGCAACCAGTAGACAGTAGGACTTTAGAGACTTTCAAAATCTGACTTAAATGTTATTTTAGAAGAATTCAGTGGATAGGACTGGCAAGCTTTTTTGGGCTGAATGGCCTGTTCTCGTTCAGAGAACATATTTGCCACATGTAGTAAATAATTAGATTTGAGTTCCATGAGATGGCAGATCTGCACTTCAGTCCAAATGTAAATACAGCCAGGACCTGGCTAACAGAAATGCTAGTGAAACAAACGTACAGCCAAAACAGTGAAGGGAAAATATGTCATTCGGGTCATGTTGGCTAACCAGCTAACAAAGATGAGCAAACATGAAAGTGCTATACAGTATTAACTAATTAACAGGTATGTTCATTCACATTCTGCCTTATTGGCATGATCAGCCACCCAGAAAACTGAAGTGGTAACAAAGCACCACAACTTAAAAAGATATACAGTATCTATAATAGGGCAGCATGGTGGCACAATGGTATCTCATGCCGGCTCACAGTAAGGAGACCAGAGTTAGTGTCCAAAGTCCTCCCTACATGGACTTTGCATGTTTACCCCACATTTGTGTGGGTTTCAAAATATTATTCAAACTTAAAATGAATCATCCAAAAATGATTTACTGATACTAATAATACAGGAATATCAATATTGTGATAACATTTTTGGCAACATGACGCAGCTCTGATGGTGAGACAATTTATGGGATGTTGCTTTATTTGGTGATTTAGTCTGCTGTGATGTTGGAAGTAGCAATGTCCTTCCTGTGGTGAGCCACTGCAGCGTTATCTGCAGAGGTTTCATTAACAGATTTAACACTCCACCATATCCTGGTATACTGAGGTGTTTGATTTAGTTACTTCATTCCTTTTAGAGTTTGGGTAACTTTCTGCTGATGTTCATATTGAATTTTCTATTTCAAGTTGATCCTCTTTCATCTGGTGCTGTCGCTTCTTGTGGCTTTGGGCAGAACGTTTGTCTTTGCTTTCAATTTGATGAACTTCATTTCTTTCAATTTTTAACTTCTCTAAAACTTCTCTAGTTGTTGTTTGCATACCATTATTTGAGAATCAGTTCCTTCTCGATATTCTTTTCCAGAATGAATTCATTCCCATCTGGGTGTTTATATTGAAGTTGCTATTCTTTGTGGGTATTCTAATCACCCTTTACTATTTGCTTTCTCTCTTTTAATTATTCTAATTAAAAGTCTTACGTTTACACCAGTTATTTAACTTAGATGCAGGGATTACTTTTCTGGATCCCAATTTTGGGCAAAACCCTTTATTCAGAAATTCTGGATTTGTGGCATAAACGTAGTAGTGCATAATCTCTTCTTTATTTTTAACCAACTAATATTGTTGCTAATTTCTTTGTCAAGTTGTGCTTGTTCAGTGTGGTGGGCCAGCAACACTGTCCACCTCCGCTGTCACAACATTGGCAGTCTCTTCATCTGAAGATGTTGCTCCTTCACTATATCATCACCTACTCCAATGTCAAGGCAGAGGAGGGACACTTTTTATTCTCAGAGATTTGCAGCCAGTATGGATTACCTTTTTAAACACTACAAGAGTAGCTTCACCTTGGTGAGACTTGATTTAGATGTTGGATAATAATGGCCCTGATGTGGAAGGCACTCATCAAGTCTTAAATAGTTAGGAAGGTTGCATTTCACTCCTTCCCCCACTTAGGACTTCCTTTTTCTCTCTTGTGTGAACCATAGTGTGTCTCTTAAGACTATAAACATATGCAAAACATCTACCACATTCAGAACAGCAATATGGTTTCTCTCCAGTGTGAATTTTCTTGTGGCTCTTAAGATTGCTCATTGTCAAAAATTTTTTACCGCATTCAGAACAGCAATAAGGTTTCTCTCCAATGTGAATTTTTTTGTGGCTCTGAAGACTGCTCTTTTGTGAAAAGTCTTTGCCACATTCAGAACAACAATACGGCTTCTCTCCCGTATGAATTCTTTTGTGCTTTTGAAGATGGCTACTTTCTGAAAAGCATTTACCACATTCTGAGCAGCAATAGGGCTTCTCTCCGGTATGAATTTTTCTGTGGCTCCGAAAGCCACTTCTATGTGAAAACTGTTTCCCACATTCCGAACAGCAAAATGGCTTCTCTCCAGTGTGAATTCTTTTGTGTCTCTGAAGTAGGCTCCTTCGCAAAAAACATTTACCACATTCAGAACAGTGGTAGGGCTTCACTCCCAAGTGAATTTTTTTGTGGTTCTGAAGACTGCTCCTTTTTAAAAAATTCTTGCCACATTCGGAACAGCAGTACTGCTTCTCTCCCATGTGAATTTTTTTATGCCTCTGAAGATGGCTACTTTGTGAAAACTGTTTGCCACATTCAGAACAGCAATATGGCTTTTCTCCTGTATGAATTTTTTTGTGGCACCAAAGACCACTCTTTTTCGAAAACTTTTTGCCACATTCCAAACAACAATATGGCGTCTCTCCTGTGTGAATTAGTTTGTGGCTCTGTAGACTGGTGTTTTTTGAAAAGCCTTTACCACATTCCAAACAGCAGTATGGCTTCTCTCCCGTGTGAATTCTTTTGTGGCTCTGAAGAGTACTCATGTAACGGAATTGTTTACCACATTCAGAACAGCTATATGGCTTCTCTCCAGTGTGAATTCTAGTGTGTATGCGAAGAGTACTCCTGTCACCGAATCGTTTGCCACATTCAGAACAGCAATATGGCTTCTCTCCACTATGAATTCTAGTGTGTTTCTGAAGAGTGCTCTTGTCGCAGAATTCTTTGCCACATTCCAAACAGCAAAATGGCCTCTCTCCTGTGTGGATTTTTTCGTGGCTCTGAAGGTGGCTCATTTTTAAAAAAAGTTTGCCACACTGAGGACAGCAGTGAAGTTTCTCTCCTGTATGAAGTTTAAAAGGAAAAATAAAAGGTTATTTTCAATCTTCATATTACATCACAACATTAAATAAATGCTGCTTGAAACTATCAACAACCTTTGATAAACATAAGCAATTGTAAAGCTTAAATTGCACGTGGAAAAACACTCAACTTGCTCATTTTAAATTTTGTATTACAACTACTCATCAAATGAGCACAATCACTGGAGCCAAGAAGTGAAAATAGTAAACTAAACAGATCGCATGTGATAGGCCTAGTTGAAAAGTTACTGGTCACATTTTGTTAACTAAACTATAATACTGCAGTAAAATTTTGACATCATACTCTTAAAATATTTGAAATTTTATATTGTTCTTAATTTATTCAATTAATTGGTAAAAAGGTCCATTTTCATTCTAAGAAACAATCCTAGAAAGTTAGTATTAAATTCCCATAAGTATTTGCTAAACTAGAATAATGTTAGTTTTACAAAACTACATAGCTTATAGAGGATAAAACAGAACCTTTTATCTAACATGTTAATGGAACATTCTTAACACTCTGATATAATTCAGATGTAACAATGGAATAAGCTCAGCTAGTAAGACAGATTGTTTACAAATGAAAAGGTATACAGTGTCAAAGCATGTACGTCAGAGGGTCACCCATAGTGTCGCTAACTGTCTTATCTTCTTCTTCCTCCACAGTTCAGAAAGCACACTCAGTGAAAGTAACTTACTCCACCCCCTTCTGGTTCCTTAACCATAAAAGCATGACTGTCCAGAAGGAGGCATCACTTCTTACCCCAGAAACTAGAGCAAAGGAGCTCCTCAATCACCTAATGATAGATGAAGCAGTCATATCTTTTCTAGTCACGTTATTTTGGTGGCAATGATGTTGTTTCATTTTCACGCCATCAAATATTTGGTTTTAACTGAACCTTTAGGCAAACAGGGATGGCCAGGTTGGCACTCCAAAATGTATTTTCTGTTGAGCCACTCATTCCCTTGGATGACCACAAGAGGCATATAATTTTCTGACTGTGCTACTATTTGTTTAACATAAGATACAATGCAAAAGTCTTAGGCACTTGTGACAAATGTCTTAAAGTGGAAATGCTTTTAAAGCTAATGCCATGAACAGTACAGTAAACAGAATAAAACAAAATAACACCAAATTTACTGATTTCACTTAACACATTTTGCCTTGAAAACAGCAGCAATTCTCTTTGGTCCACTATAGTACATTTTCTGAAGGTACTTGTCTGCTCAGATACTCCAAACCTCTTTGAGGACTTGCCACAGTTTCACTGCAGTCTTTGGCTGCTTACTGTGTTTGCTTCTGTATTGGACAGTAATCCTAGATTGGCTCAATACTACTGAGATTAGGGCTCTGTGGTTAGCCATAACCATCTGTTATGGGATTCCCTCTTTTAGTTTTGGTAGTGCATGATGGATAAGGATCTACCTGTACTTCTCAGCAGTGGCAGGGAAATCAATTTTGATCAAATTACCAACCCTGTTTGTGGAAATGCATCCCAAAATCCACAGGGAACTTCTACCATTCTTCACCATTGCCTGCAAACATCCATAAATGTACCATTCTCCATCTGTTCAGTGAATAAAATTTACAAATTTTTCTGCACCCATGTCCTTGTATTTTCATGCGTACATGAGTCACTTGGTTTTATTTCAACCTTTATGGCTTTTTGGTCAAAACACTTCCATTAAGCCCACTTCTTACAAGGCTTTTCAGACTGTAAAAGAGTGTACTAAGGTTCCAGTGGTTGCTATCTGTCCTGATCTGAAAGTGAAACTGGACATCTTCCAATTTCAGAGGAAAATACGCTTAATGTATTTCTAGTTTGTTGCACTCCATTTTTATGGCTGACCACTGTGCTTCCAGTCCCTAACCTTGCCTGTTTCTTTTGAGCTTATGTGGAGCAGCTTGGATAGCACATCTGGAAACACCTGTCTATCAAGAAACGGAAAAGACTATGATTATGAAGGACAAGCATCTTCTGTCTCGTTGTTATGCTCACTTAGTGTAAGATTTGCAAGTTAAAACACCACAACCTCACCTTTTCAGTATGGTTGTCCCTTATTCTCTCAACACATTTAATGACTTAATTCAACCTAGACATTATGTCATTGATCATTAGCATTCATATGTTTTATTTGCTTAATCAAGCACTGAGTTGTATGCGCACAAAGAGTTCCTGTTTTTCGTTAAAGATGTTCAAATATCTTCAATTTTTGCAAAAGGAATGTTTGGAACTCTAAAAATCTTTTTTTTCTATTGATACACTAATCCCAAAGGACATAAAACAAACACTCTGAACTTTTCTAGTAAACTTATGTTTACTAAAGAAACATAACTGGGATATGTAAGAAACATCACAAACAAGAAACTATTTTCAGAGTGTTATCAATTTTTCCTTTCATTTTTATGTGAACTGTTTTTGCTTTTAATTTCACTAAAATATTTCAAAACAAAGAAACTTAGACAATGTCATTTTATGTGTATGTGCCATGTTGTTATGTGGTGTAATATTGTCCAGGAAAGGCACTTTAACTTCTAAGATTCTTTTTATATTTGTGGACAACATAATACTGGAAATAACTAAATGTTAGCCTTGATTCACACATATGTCCTGCAAAGCTATTCAACATTCACTCAGCATAGATAAAGCTCACATACAAATCAGGAATATCTCAACACTGCCCAAGGCTAGCTATCCCAGCTTCAATACTTTACCAGGGACGAGAAGTCATTCCGCCCACGAGGCGTCCCTGCTAGGGTTCACTTACATGCTGATCCATCTTCAGATTGCTTTTTCCTGAAAGGGCTACACTTAAAAATAACCCAGCAAGAGCCAGGAACAGCTACGCCTGTCAGGCTTTCGTATTCCAATGGCTACCTTTGAAAGGGCTATAGAGTCTCACAGAAGCCAAGGGCTAATCAATATCCCAACAGTACAATACCTAAATGGACACAGTTCATTTTATTAACAATCATCAATCATTGCTAAAGGTCAGTAGACAACAGGACAACTTTAGCAAAGCAATAGTCAGACTAGTTTGCACTCCAGCCACTGTATTAAACCTCACCCTGTTCCATTCCATTCAGACTAGTGTGGTGCTGAGGTGTCACCTGTTGCACAGCTGCAGTTGTGTCCTAATTTGGGATCCTGAGGTGGTTTGTCGTGTGGTGTGTGCAGTAACACACTGTATCAGTGCAGGCTCCCAACCTCTCCTACTCTCCTCTCCTCAATCAATAATTATGTTTCTTTTTGAAGGAGAAACCAAGTGTAAATGTTAGATATGAAAAAATACAACCTGAGCAATTCAAATCAGGGTCACATAGCAAGCTTTGTTTCAGGTGGCTAAGGGTTTGATTGTTGCAGTATTTGGTTTCTTAAATCAGGGGTGATACTTGGGAGCGAAGAGGCAGTCTGTAGGTGGCAAAGTCAGTCAGAGTTGTCTTCTCTTTGGCAGTTGTTTCTGTCTCTCCTCCTAGTCTTGGCAGTTATGTTGTCTCTCTGGCAGTACTTTTTTAAAATCCTTTGAATTCATAGGGTTTTGCTGACTGCCTCTTTTCACAATAAAACCCTCCTTTATGTAACACATTGCATCAGTCAAAGTTTGGGATAACCGATTGTTCCCATGGTCTGGTGGATTGTTGATTAAGTTACTTTTGGGTAGACATGAAACGTGTTCATCCTGAAGTCCCAAGTCTTCATTTTACATATTCTTACAAGTATAAACATTCAGTCATTTTATCTAAGCTTAAATATATGCAGCACGGTAGCACAGTGCCTCGCAGTAAGGAGACCTGGGTTCGCTTCCCGGGTCCTCCCTGCGTGGAGTTTGCATGTTTTCCCCATGTCTGCGTGGGTTTCCTCCGGGTGCTCCGGTTTCCTCCCACAGTCCTAAATTATCCTTAGTGTGCACCCTGCAATGGGCTGGCTCCCTGCCCGGGATTTGTTCCTGCCTTGCACCCTGTGCTGGCTAGGATTGGTTCCAGACCCCCGTGACCCTGTGTTAGGTGTGATAGACGGCTATCTGGGGCAGTCGGGATGCCTGGGACATAGAAGGACCGGGAGAGCGCCAATACCTCCCCCGGGACACAAGAGGGTGACCACCCTGGGGTGCAGGGGAGTCACAGGATCGGAGCTTGGAGGCTCCACTCAGATGGGGCACGTGGCCCCCGCCAGGGGATGGCCAAATGTTCCAAGGAAAATGGACTGCAGCACTTCCACCACAACTGGAAGTGCTGCCAAGCCCAAAGGCAAATACACCTGGTGTGCTTCCGGGTGCACATGCAGCACTTCCGCCACACACGGAAGTGCTGCAGGAAGCTTGTCAGGGAACACCTGAAGCACATCTGGGTACTGGAGAAAAGGGGCTGACTCACTCCATTCTGGGAGCCGGAGTTGGGAGGTAAGTGTGATGGAGATTTGCAAGAGAGGAGTGGAGGCGGCAAAAGAAGAAAGTAATAAGGACTGTGAGTGATTTGCGCTGTACTAGAAGAACAATAAAAGAGTGTGTTTTTGTCAAAGCTGTCTTGGTGTCGGTTAGTGGTCGAAGCCAGTCTTTCACATAGGATAGAGCAGGTTTGAAAATGACAGACAGACAGACAGACAGATAGACAGATAGACAGATAGATAGATAGATAGATAGATAGATAGATAGATAGATAGATAGATAGATAGATAGATAGATAGATAGATAGATACTTTATTAATCCCAAGGGGAAATTCACATGCTCCAGCAGCACCTTAATGATACAAAAAACAATATTAAATTAAAGATTGATAATAATACAGGTAAAAACAGACAATAACTTTATATAATGTTATAATTCCGGGTGGAATTGAAGAGTCGCATAGTTTGGGGGAGGAACGATCTCCTCAGTCTGTCAGTGGAGCAGGACAGTGACAGCAGTCTGTCGCTGAAGCTGCTCCTCTGTCTAGAGAGGACACTGTTTAGTGGTCACTCTTCAACAATTTAAACTTATTTTCCCACAATTCCTGGCTATGTCTATTTTGCATACACCCCAGAACTGTATCTGCTTCCAAAAATTTGACAGTCTTGGGGAACTACCTCATGAATATTAATGAGCTAATGGAGGTCATTTGTACCTACCTGCCCTTTCAGTTATAGAACATTTCCTACATGAGCTCTGAGCCATTTTCTAAATAATTGTAAAATAAAAACAGACCAAAGTAAAACACACATATTAAATATTATAAGTCATATTTGGCATACTGTAAAAGTTTAATTTTCCAACAACAACATTACACAAGTGACATAGTTTAACCTTTCAAATAGTTGCATAATTTTGGAAACATCAAATCTCTTCAGCTACAATTAGTGCTGGGTGCTATGACAAAAATTCTATATCACACTATTTTTCAAAATTGTACCAGTTTCACGGTATTCAATGATATTTTTTTCCCCCATGCATGAGTTAACCACATTTTCCAGTGCAATTACTGCAGTAGACTGGCTAAGAATAACATATTCCACTGTCATGAGAATTGTACATTGTACAAAAAAACATTTTAATGTGCACACAAGTATTAATCCAGGTTTGCATGGCCCCATAAAGTGATAGTTTTCAAAGGGGTGGCACTAATGAAGAGAAGGAATCACATTGCATGACAGATGCAGTCAAAATATAGAACCTTTTTATTGAACAAATTTTGCAAACAACTTAAACTAAAAATTTGACAACAGATTTTCAACCATCCAAAGAGGCATTTAGACTTAGTAAAATATCCAGAGGTGCTTGTCAAAAGTTGTATTGCACTGAACATGTCTTAGAAAAGGAATAAATAGTAAATATTTTTTGTAAACCAACTATACTTTCTGTTTATGTTAATAATCTCTGTCCACTGACACGTTAAAGTGACTTTTTAAACAACTTTACCATCATTAAACTGCATAAAATTTAAACTAATAAATAATAACAATAAAATAAATAATAGTATTATTAGTGGAAGTTGCACTATTACTTCAAAACTTCAAGCCCAGGTACATTACACAGTATTCACCAAAATAAAATAAAATAAAACAAGTGCAACTTGGTGATGACATCTTTACCAACTGAACGTCATTAAGGCAAATTGCATTAATATGGACCTTGCTTCAAGCTAAGCTATATACATAAATAATAAAACTGCAACTTGCATTAATAATGCTATTTGTGGTATAGTGGCTCTGCAGCTTCAAAAAATAATATGGTTCCTTTTTAAAATCCAGTTCGCCGTGTCCGTCTCTGTGGGCGTGACTGCATGACCGCGGGGAGTTGATGAGGTGATTGGAGCGAGTCGCACCTGATCGTTCTCAATTGCTTCATCGACTTACGTGTGAATAAGGCGCTGCGCCCACGGAGACGTATATTTATGGGCTGGCAGGATAAGGGGAAGGAAAAATAAAAGATAGAACACAAGGAGGTTAAAGAAGGGAAAAAAGGCAGTCATGGGAGACGATCCAGACACCAGGAAGGTGAAGGCAGCACGAGCTGGGGTTCCGTGAGGGAGCGCAGGCTGAGGCAATCTAGGGGCTGGTTCACCCCACTAACTAAGCGTGTACAGTGGGGCGAGCGAAATGTAAGACCTCCCAATGGATCTGTGGAGCGACTGAGTGAGTGCGAAGGAAGTCGAGAGGTGTGCCGACCTCGGATAGTCTGGCTGTGCAGTGTGGCGGCAGCCAATACAGGGGTTGGCAGAAAGCAGTTTGTGCTGCAAAGGCTCCGCCAGCATTGCCAGTGAAGGGTGAGCCGTAGAGACAGAAGGTGGTGTGCTGCGATCGGGCGAGGAGAGAGACTGCATTTTGACCTCTATTTTAAAGGATTTATTTATTATGGATTTTATCCCCACGTTTCACTGGTTTTATGGGTTTGCTATTTATTTTGGTACTGTATTTTTCTGAACACTGCACAATGGACACTTTTGGTTTTACTTTTGACTGTTTTTAACAAAAGCACTTGAGCACTTTCCACCATCCCCTGGCTTCAATGAGGTTTTTACTCAGCTCATCTCTGTCACAACTATCGACGGTGTTGGTTCAACAGACTCCCTTGTGGGAAGAGGGAGTCTGTAGGGGACCGGCGTCGTCACACTATTACACAGTAACCAGGTACATTACACGGTATTGAAAAAAATAAAATACAACAGGTACAACTTCTTAGCTTGCAGTATTATCCAGTAGTATAGAAACAGTATTCACACATGTGAACATAATGGTCCACATCCGACCTTTTAAAACCAAAGTATCTCCAGACAACAGACATGGCACCTTTTTTTGTCAAAAGTTCTTCTGTGTCATCATGTTCAACTTTATTGTCTGGTACAGCTTCAGTTTAGGAATGTTCTCTGTCCATTTTCAACGCTCAATACCTCCACTAACGCATGTACACCATTGGATGCGCGTTTAGCAGTGTAGCAGTGAAAAAGGTCCCCCCTTAAACAGTTTCCCGCTGCGCCACATTCCGAACGTTGTTTAAGCTATTTAAACCGGTGTTCCGGTATAAGAAAAATCCATATCATAACAAAAATAAAAAACGTTTTTTGGTATGAACTGGTATACCGCCCAGCACTAGCTACAATGTAACCTCACAACAACAGAGAATTTAGACTCTGGTGACACTGGTTAGAACTATTCATCTTAAAGGATTAAGATACTGAATTACTAAATTAATACCATAATACTGCATCTACTAGGTGATGTGTTACATTGAATGGTAGTAATATGAGAATTTGAACCTGAACTGAATAATATTTACAGTAATCCTGCATTCCACCTCACAGTCATTTTGATTTGATTCAATACAATGTGGGATAAGGATGTAATATATAATAAAATGCACTGGTAAGACTGCATCTGGACTATTGTGTGCATTTTGGTTACCACAGCACAAGAAAGACATAGCATCACTGGAAGCAATGCCAAGGAGAGCAACCAAGTGCATCTCAGAACGTAAGGACATGCCATACTCTGTCAGACTCTGACAATTTAACCTGTTTAGTTCTAAGCAGAGGATACTGCATGGGGACCCAATCCAGATATTTAAAACCCTGAAAGGCATTGATAAAGAACATCCAGCACATTCTTTCAGCTTAAGGGTGAATCACGTACTTGAGGACATCAGTGGAAATTAAGGGGACGTGCATTTAAAATTGAAGCCAGGAAGCACTTCTTTAGAGACTCTGGAACAAACTACCAAGACATTTCAGATTTCATGCCGAAACCTTAACAAGCTTTAAGAAGAATTTGGATGAGATATTGGAACAGCTTAGCTGTTAGCTTAACCAGGCTTAATGGACTCAGTGGTCACCTCAAATTTCTAATGTCCCTAATGTTTCTAAAAGGATGGAAAATTTAACATAGCACGTCCATGTATCTTTCATGAAGTTTTAAAAAACTTCCTGTGTTGTGCCTCTTTTAATTTAGGGAAAGCATTTCATCACATCATTTATTAGCAAGCCACGGTTAATAAGCAATCAGCTACTCACCAAACCACAGCAGAACTAGCTGAGCGTCACTTTGACTTAATCCTAAATCCTTAAATTGTACACCGCAACAGCACTCAGTTACAGTATGAGGATCATCCCCGGCTACTCCGTACTATTGTAGTCTGGTCTTGATATGGTGCTAGTATAATACTATCTCACATCCACTGACCTTCAGAATCCGACAACTGTGCTCAAAAAATATTTGAAAACAACAAAAACATTTAAAGAAAAATGCTCACACAAAGGGCTTTGCAAAAAGTGAAAGGAAATAACTACAATCACAAAGAAAATTAATAAAAATAAGTAGGCAATAAAAAATGAAAACGGAAAATGGAATTAAGACTTAAATTACAGCTACAGATACTCAGATTAAGTTTCTAGTAATTATAATATTTACCATTCATTTGTATGCTTCATATATTTTTTACTAAATTATATATTAATACTTACTTCTGGAAAACTCTGCATACAATTAAAGGCAGGGTTCTCCACCACTGAATGAAGGAAGAAGTGGCTATTCAATTCAGAAGCACAGAATTATGCAAATGTGTCCTTCCGGTTTATCTTCTATGCTGTTTTTCGGTAGTTTTAATACTTTAGTAACAAATACATGCATTTTGAGTATTTTAAGCATATGAATGGATAACAGACATGTGGATTATGTGACACAAGTTACGTGAGAATTTTCTTTCTTTTCTCAATGGAGATTTTTCCACATCATTTGCCATTGTCCAGCACTGGTCACTATTGGGTCCCATTCAGTTAAAATCTTTGTCATGTACTCTCTCCACGAAAAAATGAATACATTTTTTTCATGCCCACCATTACAAACTAGAGTAACATTTTAATTTAGGTACAGCAAAAATGCATCAATTACTCATTTATTCTTCTGTAAAACGACCTTAACAAAGGCTTCTTTAAGTCTTCAATTATAAACACTTATAAAATATCAGTAGGTTGGTTATTCAGGGCTATGCAGTGTGGTATATTGACGTGACAGTAAAATGGCGTGTTAAAATGAAGGATTCACGGGTCTTATACTAAATATGTAATATCAAGAGAAATGTGTCTCAGTTAAGACCACTGACCACCACAGACCACTCTAAAGTGAAGTGCTGTTAGTTTGTCACATTGCAGAGATGAAAAAACACTTTACTGATGCTTTATAAGTGTTATTAAGACGCAGTACCTAAACTGTTACACAAATTACATGAGATACGTAACATATAACAAAATGTTTTTGCATGAAGTATTCTTTTAAGAATGAGAGATTCAACATTAGCCTATGCAAACGTGAAGAGAGAACAGGAAAAATCTGTGTCTCATGCTGCGTTTACTTGATGACATGAATTAGTTTGAAGCTGTACTTTTATCGGTTCAAGAGATGTGAACATCTGCTATGAAATCACATTTAGTGTATTGACATCTAACAGACATTCCAATATTCACAACTAATGATTAATGCATTTGTAGTCTGCTAAAAATACGTATTAGTCTGAATTTTCCATTTCATTATGACATTTATTTTTGGTCATAACGTCTACTCCTCACAGAATGCATTCATACACTCAATTGCATTCACACACTCAGGGTTTCAGCCTGAGTTATACTTACCACACAAAGACTGCACCACAAAGCTCACGCTCAGTGGGCAACCAAAACACATCTATTGTATACTTGTTGTGGCCCGTTTGATTAGCGCGTCAATATTCTCACTGTCAATAAGTGACAAAGTCTGATCAATGTTGCATAGCTAACAATGTCACAGTAGAGGATGACAGACTCTGCTATTACTGACTTTAAGAAGAAGAAAAGGGAAAGGTGGAGAGTCAGACCCATTGACCACAAGCAGTGAAGGAAGGGAGAGTATAATATTCTCATGATTGGGGGATCTACATGATAAGCAGATGCATTTCAGATGTTTTTGCATGTCTTTGTTGCACTTTGATGATCTGTTGAATCATATTCAGTCATTCATTCATCATTCTGGCACCTATATAACCAGCCTCACGTTTTTGGATACTCAGCCTCCGTGTCCACTGCACTGCGTAGATAGAAAAGTTGCGTCTCCAAATCTGATGTAATTTTTGTCACCTCCCAGTGCAGATGCATCAATTATAAACTAGACGTTAGAGAGAATAATCAACCAAACTGAGCCCAAAAAGCTGTCAACACAGCCCAAAGAATTATGTTAAGAACTACTACATGTCTAATAAGCAGCTCTGATAAACAGTAGTGAGTTTTCAGAGAGTATACAAATTAAAACTATGAGTAATGAAAGTCTTCATTAAATTAAAAGTTAAATAATATACTGTACTAGGGGGTTCGCCCCCTGCTCGCTTCACTTGGATGCCACCAATATTATACACCAATGGTTAAGAACGTGACCGATCATTAAGATTGGGTCACAAGATAATGGTGCAGCAGATGGGCAGACGCTAATCATGTCCATTAGGCAATTATTTATACTTAGCAAGCACAGGAAAATATTGATAGTATTTACAAGCCAGAGGTTTCAGAATGTGACAGGTAATTAAAAGGTGGTCACATGGCAACATGCCTCTCAGGCTAAGATAATGGTGGCAGATAATGGAGAGAAGGCACTCTAAGTCCATTAGAAAATTATTAATGCCCATTAAACATGGCAGTTGTACCCATTAGAAAATTATCAATGCCCATTAAGAATTAGAAATTATTGGTGATGTAAGCAGACACAGAGGAATATAGGGGTTTGGGTACCAGGAGTCAGATCATGATGAAAAACATGCAGAGTGAGGTAACCTTGTAAAAATATACAAAGCGAGTTATTCTACTGATAAGAAAGTATAATAAATATGAGGTACCGCTGGACCAATGGCATTCACTTTATTGCATTGGTCACAAAGCCGACTCAGTTCAATGAAGTCGTATTCTGATTGCTCATCCAAAAACTCTGCACATTTTTTCTTCTAAGCAAGGACAAGTTTTCCTTCATGACAAGAGCATGGGTAGGTTTCTGCATTAAGGAAATTATATTCATATGCTCTTCTTCTTTATCTTTACCCACTTCTATGTGAGATCGATGCGATTGCTCGACTTTCTCCAAACAGCTCAATCCTGCACATTCTCACCAGTCAATCTCTTTTCCTTCAGATCTTCTTTTACTTTATCCATTCACATCTGCTTCAGCCCCTTTTGCTTTTTCTTCCCCCTGTACCTCCATCCCCATTACTCTTTTGCCCACATATCCATTGTCTCTCCTCATTACGTGTCCATACCACTTCAACCTACTTTCTTGTATTTTCTTAGATTTCTGTCCTACTTTTGTTGTGCCTCTGATTGTATAATTTCTTATTCTGCCCTTTCCTGTAAATCCTCACATCCATCTCAGCATTCTCATTTCTGACACCTCTAACTTTTCCTGCACTCCCTTTACTGCCCATGTCTCAGTTCCATACATCATTGCTGGTCTTACAACCGTCTTAAAAACCATACCTTGAACCTTCACCTTAATTCATTGATCACAACATACTCTGGATATGTTATTTCAATTGTGCCATCCACCCTGCACTCTATAGGTTATTGCTACATCTAGTTTTCCATCGTGGGATGCCAGTGATCCTAGATATTTAAATGTATCCACTCTTTTCAGTTGCTCTCCCTGCAGGCTAACATCTGAATCCTGATCATCATTAAACCTCATATATTCTGTCTTCTTCATATTTATCTTCAACCACCTATTTCCAAAGCCCTACTCCATTCTTCTACCTTCCTCTCCACTTCCTCTTTTTTGGTGCTGCACAACACAATGTCATCAGCAAAAACCCTGCACCAGAGGGATTGGCCTTTTATCCCATGACTCAACACTTCCATAACCAGATCAAAGAAGTAAGGAAGATTTCTGGTGCAGACCTACTATAACTGGGATCTTGTCTGTTACCCCAACACTGCTTTTACTCAAAGTCCTCCCTCCCTCATATATACTGTATCTAGGACAATCCTCACATACTTCTCTGTTACTCCATTTTCTCTCTCATGCACCTCCAGAACTCTTGACGTGGTACTCTATAAATACACATGATATGCAATCCATGTGGTGTCTCAATGCAAAAACTGCATCAGTTGTTCCTCTCTGTGGCATAAAATCAAACCGCTCCTCCCCTATGGTGCTCTCTTACTTAACTCTTTCCCAAATTTTCATTGTGTGTGACGTCAGTCTTATCCCGCTATAATTTCCACAATCCTGACTATCTTCCGTCTCCTTATAAATGGGTACCATCACATGGTTCCTTCACTCCTCTGGTATTCCCTCCTGTACATAGATCTTCTGTATTAGATACAACAACACATCTACTCCCTCTTCTCCTAAGCTCTTCCACATTTCTGCTGCTATTTCATCTGATCCTGTTGCCTTGCCATTTTTCACTCAAAATCTTTGCAGTTACTTTAATAAATACAAACGAGCCCTTGCACTGCTTAGAATCAAGTTATAAAATGTCTATTAATGGAGTAATTTAGCTAAACAAAACATTTTCACTTTTTATTATAAAATATTAAAAGTCACTGCATTTTTAATTTTCACTTTAAAAAAAAACATGAGACCTCCCATTCAGACCCATACACCATGACCCTAAAACAAACATGTATTTTAATTTTACACTTACCTTCACCAGTCTGATTTGAAGGATGTGGCTGATCTTCCTGAGTTCTAACAGATGACATTTCTTCAGTTCTCATTGTGTCAGACTGCAATGATTCAGACTTCATCATGAGGTTGGCATACTCTTCACTTTTGTGTTTGTGTGTCTCTATGCTGACAGATGTCTCCTCAGCCTCTTCCTTAATGTTTACAGTCACCATTTTATAATCTTCCTCCTTAATGCAGATACTCTCCTCTTTAGGGTGAACAGGCTGCCATTCACAGTCCTCCTCCTTAACAGTTACAGTTATTACCTCCATGGTATTTATGTCGGCCTCACATGTTTCCTCTTTCACGTCCATCTTGGTGCTTGGGACTTGCTTCTTTCTTACTGCAGGAAAAAAAAAGGATTTAATGCCACCAAAATGTCTTTATTAAGATCTAAAAACATTTAAATTTATTTTTATTGCACCCTCTCAGTTAACACTAGAGCCACCATGCACTTCTTCAGTGGTACAACCACCAAAGCTATGCCAAGCTGCGTCTGAAATATCATCTTCTCACTAATGGCTCACAATTTGAATGCTAAAATTAACATCCCTACTGCCCTAACCACCCAACAACCCTGTGCCATAGTTCGACACACAGATATTGCTGGGCTCTATTTCTGTTAATCAGTTTCAATCCACATTGTTTTCCTGTCTGTTTAACAAATATGCATCTTCATGTGTACTAATTATGTAATTAGCAAATTGAAAAGGTTGCATTTGCTTCTTCCTGTAAACATGTCACAGTCACCTGTGTCTGCACTCATTAAGGAAAGAGTGCTATACAAAAATAAACTGAATTAAATATATATTCAATGTTTGCATATGTTTTCATTTGAAGAAAACAGAACTTACCAGGTTCAAATTGCTGCCTGAAAATATAAAAAATATTTCTTATTATAGAGTTAAGCAGCATAATTCAATCAGCTGGTCACATTAAACATGATGTTTTTAAATACATCACAGCCATAACTACAGTACAAATTTCACAGAATAGGTATGTAAACAAAAGGCAGCACGATCAACTGATCATAAAAGTGTCCACATCAGCAACCCACACCAGTTTTTGGAGTCAACTTTGAGCAAACAAAACAGTGGCCCCCTTTTTGTGTGTGGCTCTGCACTTTATCAGTAGCTGCCACCTTGACCATCTCTCAGGTTGCTTCTCACAGTGGGCTGACAGCTCTCATCACATTTGTTTACATAATGGTACAGACTAGGTAAATAACTAATTGCCATTGAAAGTGATGTTAAAATGTTATCAGCAGTGATATTTCTACTATTGTCTGTGAATGGCTCAACAAGCCTTATCACCACAACACAGGTGCAGATTATATTCACTTGCTAATCAAGTGGAATCTTTCTCCTAATAGGAAGTGTTGGTATATATTTAGTATATAATTTAGAATATATTTGTTATTTACAGAACAGCTATCCCACATGCATTTCAGAAGAAGTCATCCACCTGAAGTTAAGCATGTTCAGGCCCAGCCTGTACTTGGATGGCAGACCATCTAGGCAAAGCTTGGGTTGTCGCTGGAAGAGATGTTGCATATCGTGTGGTCTGAAGTGGATCCCAATGTCCCTGTGCAGTGATGGGGACACTCTACTGTAAAAACAGCAACGTCCTTCAGATGAGATGTAAAACCAAAGTCCTGACTCTCTGTGGTCATAAAAGATCCTTGGGCATGATTCGTAAAGATATGGGTATACCCTGCTGTCCAGTCTAAAATGCCCACCACAGCCTAGTCATTCTGGCCCTTCATTATCCCCTTTCTCTAACTGGTGCGCTCTCTCACCCTTCACCGCCTAACAGCTCACATGTGCTGTGTGCACGGACACAAAAATGGCTGCTGTTGCGTCATCCAGGTGGATGTTACACATTAGTGATGGCTGAAGTGGCTCCTCACTTACTGAAGCGCTTTGAGTAGTGACAAAAGTGCCCTATAAAGAATTATTATTATTATTGGGTTTGCTTGACTAGTACCAAATAGAGCACTGAAACTTCATAAGAAATAACTTCATTATTAGTGAAAAAAATCTTCACTGCTTGTTTAATGGAGAGTTGGACACCAACCCTCTAATCATCTTTATATAGGGAACAGTGAACGGAAAGAAGAAATAAATGTAGAAGTCATAAAATGTCACCAGCACATTTCTTTGATATACAGCATATACAGTAAAAGTCGGAACTTTTGTGAAAAATTATTTTCTAAATTATACCTTACCTTCCACCACCCTCTCTGTTCCTGAAGAAATACTGGCCAGTTTTGATGAAAATGTGTGGAGTATTTCTAGAGCTTTCATCAACAAATTTGCAGGAATTCACCCCTAGATGATGAGATGGGGGTCTTTCAATTAGAATTTCAGATACTGAATGGAACTCATCGGTTCGAAAAATACAGTGCCCTCCATAATGCTTAGGAGAAACACAAATTTTTCCTTAATTCCTCTACTCCACAGTTTAAAATTACAAATCAAACAATTCAGACATGACTAAAGTGCATATTGCAGACTTTAATGGAAGGATATTTGCACACTTTTCTGTCACACTAAGTAGAAATTACACTTTTTATACTGGGTCCTCCCATTTCAGGGCACCGTAACGTTAGGTTCACAGCAATAGCAGGTCTATTAAACCCGTTGACATATTTAGAACTTTGTTGCATATCCCTCACATGCAATGACTGCCTGAAGTTTCTGACATCAGCAGGTGCTGAGGATCTTCTCTGATGATGCTCTGGCAAGCCTCTATGGCAGTCATCTTCAGCTCCTGCTTCTTTCTGGGGCTTATCCCTTTAAGTTTTCTCCTCAGCATATGGATTTAAATTGGGTGATGGCCTGGAGATTCAAGAATTTTTTATTTTTTAGCTTTGACAAAATCCAGTGTGGCCTCAGCAGTATGTTTGGATCATTATCTTGTTGTAAGATGAAATGTCATCCAACGAGTTTGGAGGCATTTACTGGAACTTGAGCAGATCAGATGTTTCTACACACCTCAGAATTAATTGTGCCACTGCCATCAGCAGTTCCATCATCAATGAAGAGAAGTGTGCCAGGACATGTGGCAGCCATACATACCTAAGCCATAACACCCCCACCAGCATGTTTAACAGATGAGGTGGTCTGCTTTGGATATTGAGCAGTTCCTTTTCATCTCCACACTTTTCTCTTGCCATCACACTAATGCAGGTTCATCTTTGTCTCGTCTGTACACAAGACCTTTTTCCAGAATTCTGCAGGCTCTTTTAACTCCTTTTTCATAGCCGATATCTGGCCATCCTGTTTTTGTGGTGTTCAGCTTGCAGTATCTTTCTGTTCATCAAGTCTTCTGCTGATAGTCATCTGTCACACACACACATCAGCCCCCTGAAGTCTGTTTCTGATCTGTTGGACAGGCGTTGGGGGCTTTTTCTGTACCATAGTGAGGATTCTTCTGTCATCAGAAGTGGAGGTCTTCCTTGGCCTACCAGTCCCTATGTGATTACTGAGCCCACCTTTGTGTTCATTTTTCTTCATGATATTCCAGTCAGTTGATTTTAGTCATCCTAAGGTCTTATTGATGTCTCTAATGGTTTCATTCTTGATTTTCACCCTCATAATGGCTTCTTTTACGTTCATTGGCACAGCTCTTGTGCTCATGTTGAACAATGGCAACTACAGAATGCAATGGGTAGAAATGACCTGAGGTGTCTTATGAAGTAATTTAACACACCTGAGGAATCAAACACCTGTCCAAACATTACGGTACCCTGAAGTGGGGGGACAATGTAGAAAAAGTCATTTCTACATGGTGTGACTAAATTATACACAAATACCTTTAAATGAAAATCTGCCATGTGCACTTTAATCCTGTCTGAATTGTTTAAATTGTAGTTTTAAACTGTGGAGCAGAGGGATAAATCAAGGACAATGTGTCTTTGCCCCAAACATTATGAAGGGCACTGTTCATTCCTCTTTAATTTGTGCATAGTGTACTAAATTTGAACATCATTTGCAGGTATCTCTTTGATAACTGTCAAAAATGTGTTCAGGACACGTAGTAAAATATCCAGTGTTACAGTGGTGTGAAAAACTATTTGCCCCCTTCCTGATTTCTTATTCTTTTGCATGTTTGTCACACAAAATGTTTCTGATCATCAAACACATTTAACCATTAGTCAAATATAACACAAGTAAACACAAAATGCAGTTTGTAAATGGTGGTTTTTATTATTTAGGGAGAAAAAAAAATCCAAACCTACATGGCCCTGTGTGAAAAAGTAATTGCCCCCTGAACCTAATAACTGGTTGGGCCACCCTTAGAAGCAATAACTGCAATCATGCGTTTGCAATAACTTGCAATGAGTCTTTTACAGCGCTCTGGAGGAATTTTGGCCCACTCATCTTTGCAAAATTGTTGTAATTCAGCTTTATTTGAGGGTTTTCTAGCATGAACCGCCTTTTTAAGGTCATGCCATAGCATCTCAATTGGATTCAGGTCAGGACTTTGACTAGGCCACTCCAAAGTCTTCATTTTGTTTTTCTTCAGCCATTCAGAGGTGGATTTGCTGGTGTGTTTTGGGTCATTGTCCTGTTGCAGCACCCAGGATCGCTTCAGCTTGAGTTGACGAACAGATGGCCGGACATTCTCCTTCAGGATTTTTTGGTAGACAGTAGAATTCATGGTTCCATCTATCACAGCAAGCCTTCCAGGTCCTGAAGCAGCAAAACAACCCCAGACCATCACACTACCACCACCATATTTTACTGTTGGTATGATGTTCTTTTTCTGAAATGCTGTGTTCCTTTTACGCCAGATGTAACGGGACATTTGCCTTCCAAAAAGTTCAACTTTTGACTCATCAGTCCACAAGGTATTTTCCCAAAAGTCTTGGCAATCATTGAGATGTTTCTTAGCAAAATTGAGACGAGCCCTAATGTTCTTTTTGCTTAACAGTGGTTTGCGTCTTGGAAATCTGCCATGCAGGCCGTTTTTGCCCAGTCTCTTTCTTATGGTGGAGTCGTGAACACTGACCTTAATTGAGGCAAGTGAGGCCTGCAGTTCTTTAGACGTTGTCCTGGGGTCTTTTGTGACCTCTCGGATGAGTCGTCTCTGCGCTCTTGGGGTACTTTTGGTCGGCCGGCCACTCCTGGGAAGGTTCACCACTGTTCCATGTTTTTGCCATTTGTGGATAATGGCTCTCACTGTGGTTCGCTGGAGTCCCAAAGCTTTAGAAATGGCTTTATAACCTTTACCAGACTGATAGATCTCAATTACTTCTGTTCTCATTTGTTCCTGAATTTCTTTGGATCTTGGCATGATGTCTAGCTTTTGAGGTGCTTTTGGTCTACTTCTCTGTGTCAGGCAGCTCCTATTTAAGTGATTTCTTGATTGAAACAGGTGTGGCAGTAATCAGGCCTGGGGGTGGCTACGGAAATTGAACTCAGGTGTGATACACCACAGTTAGGTTATTTTTTAACAAGGGGCAATTACTTTTTCACACAGGGCCATGTAGGTTTGGATTTTTTTTCTCCCTAAATAATAAACACCATCATTTAAAAACTGCATTTTGTGTTTATTTGTGTTATATTTGACTAATGGTTAAATGTGTTTGATGATCAGAAACATTTTGTGTGACAAACATGCAAAAGAATAAGAAATCAGGAAGGGGGCAAATAGTTTTTTACACCACTGTATATTGGCACATCCAGTTTTACTGTGTTAAATCTGAAATGTGAACACTTATCATCATGAAGTAATCGCTCAGGGTCCTGAACCTCCGTTCTCCATTTTATGTCTTTAAATTTAAATAGGACAGACAACTGAGAGATGAAAAGGATTAAAAGATCTAAACTACATTTGAAATTATATAGTCAAACACTATCAGAAAAAAATCATTTTAATTAATGTAAATGTGCAGTAAATTAACTTGGACACATGGCGTAAATAAAAAATTGATCATTATAAAATGGCATAAAGTATACTTGGATATTTAGGACTGACATTTGAATATAAACAGTTAATAAAGCTTTTTGGAGGTTTAAACACATTTTTTTCTTATCATAATTTTGCAGCTTTTGGATCAGCTTAAGTCTCTACATTAATACAATTGGCTGTTATTCAAACACACGATTTACGATTAAACTATGATGTTATTAAATATCCACTTATTTCAGCTCTACTTGTTGAAACTGAACAACTGTAATCAAAGCTTTGTTGATTGAAGGTGCTTTAAATGTGCTGGATTAACATGAAACATCCAGTTATTAGTTTAAGAGGTTGGTGGGATCATCATGAGAAAAGTATTGTTAGTTTTCGGTGGGTTCTGCACATACGGTATTTATGTGTTTAACATGCGTGTCAGAGAACATTCTCACCTGTCCAGGTATGTAATTACCCACCGTAATGAGAGGGTGAGCTAACACTGTCTTCTCCTTGTTTCTCCACAGTATTGAGGAGCAACCCTGTGAGGGTAGCTGACCCTGTTCTTTCTGATTCAGCCGCCATAAAAACTCGGGCCTCCCGGAGAGGGCGTCATTACTGGCACGAGAGTCCCACCGGTAGGGGCACTGCAATTACAGTGACCTTAGCTAACCAGCCTCATTTGTTTCATTCTGATACCTCGCATAATGGGAACCACACGCCGAAAAGCGTTCCCTTTCCTCTGCTCTTTTGTATCCTTGGACAATAAATGGTACGTCCCGTTGGACTCCCCCCAAATTTTCCTGCTTCATGGATATGTCATTCCTGCACTTAGCCACAGCGTTTATTGAATTTTCAGATAAACCCGACCTTGATATTCTCTGCAACTCCACCTTGGATTTCTCCCGTTATCAGTAGCAGATTTTAGGATATATGACTTAATGAATATGAATAATTCTGGAATGTCTGAAAAACTGATTGTGAATAAAAATATTCTTCAACACGACTATGGAATATTATCTGTGGACAGGTAGATTGGCGTTGCTAAATGGTCCTTTATGTGTGTTCACCCTGATACGGACCAGCGGTCTGTCCAGGTAATGTTCCTGCCTTATACCCAATAATTCATTAATATTCTATTGCAACCGCCTTCTCCCATATTGCTGTCTGATATGGGTAATTGATAAGGTTGCACGCGATTTCTTTTTTCATTTTTTAACGGTTGTATCACCGTATCATCGTTTCGCAAGTGTGTCTTTGAACTGTGCGTTACTTTGCATATTTTGATCCCTTAAATAAAACATTAGAAATGCAGAAAAACATATTGCTATTTCAGTGTGAAGTCGCCGCCATCCCGTCGACCTTAAAAAGAGTTCCGCGATCCCCAGAGGACACTGACTGATGTAATATACTGGCTGTGAATCGGCGGCGGGGCGTCTAGGCGATTTAATGTACTGGAAACGACAACGTAATACGAAGTGAGCCGCAGAAATTGGGTCATTCAAATTGGGTCGAAGGACATGATTCAAATATAATACAGTGACTCTGATTGGAGCGAAGGAAAAATGATACATCCATAAAGTGACAAGCCGAAACTCGAGTGACTTACCTTCTTTTTCTAGGTGACGTGATACTTTACAAAGCCTGCTCATTCAAAGCTTCAGATTACCGACCATAAGTGAATAGCGAGAGGCGCAAGCAAGCCGATTGCAGTTTTCGTCGCCCTTCATGACGTCAGTCGGCACGACTATTATACTGAAATGCTCGCGTGCACGAACTCTAGCTGCGGACCTCCAGAGCTCCACTCTGTTGAGGAGGTTGTCGCTTTATGTTATACGTCAGTGATAACGTCTGGTTACGATATGGTTAAGATTAGAGTTGGGGGAGGGTTAATCTGTCTCAAATCAAGTAAACTAAGTGACAGAAACCTGCAATCCAATTGGCTGCCCGGTAGAGCTACTGAATCGCGGAGCTCTGCAGTCGGATCATCTCTTCTGTGTATGGATTTGGCGCAGGCCCGGCATAGCACATTGTATTTTAAGTACACACACCGTTCTCTCGCTCTGGTTTCCGTGAGCTATCTGCCCCCACCCTTTTCCTTCTGTGTTCAACTTTATAAAGAAGAATGAAAGATGTATACAAGCAATTTGTAAAATTGAAAAGTGATTCAAGCCCCAATAGACGATAGTGAAGGTTTTAGTTTTAAGCGCCTTTCTGTACTCCACTACGATTTCACTGCTGCGTTTAAATGAAGCATAACCTTCATTCATTCTTAGCTCTCCGTGATATAGTATTGCAAAGAAAATCTGTTCTGCAACGACCACGGAGACGGCACATGATCACAGCATATACACTTAAAAGGACTATTGTTTTGCTAAACGCAGGTCGGCTGGCAGGGTGACGCAGTTGGTAGAGCTTTCGAGTCGCCCGGCTGCAATCCGTAAGGAATACGCACATTCTCAGTGTGTAAATGGCTTCAGCACACATATTACCTGTGAGCACCAGATTAGTTTAAAAAGCAATTCAATTTGTAAGTACAGGAATTGCATCATCTGTACGGGTAAAATAAATAAATAAATAGTAACGCTTAAAATTGCACTCAAAAATAATAGATCGTTGGACTAACCTAAAATTCTTTCTTCAGCTAGTTCCAAGAAAATGACTCGATAAATCGATGTGGTAATCTGAAGTAAATAGAACTCAACTATCTTAGTTGAAACCAACAGAAAGTAATCAAGTAAGAGTTATAATATTTTGTTGGGTTAGCTTTAAGCAACTATCTTATATTTCAAACAGCTTATTTTATGTTGAATTCACTAAAATACTCGCATTCAAATAGCTTTCTTTTGCTAGGTTTATGTTAATCAAGTCAGTTGGTTCAGGACACGAACTGCTTCAAGCTTTTGAAAAATGAACGAGCGCCACCGTCTAAAAAGCAATAATAAGAAAGACACGGATTCCACATTCATAGCGCCTTTCTCCACAAACCCCAAACTGAACCCCCAGGCTCCATATGGGCTTCGATGGGCACTGGGAAGCACGGCGGTTCAGTGGCAGCGCTGCTGCTTCACAACAAAGAAGTGTTTAAGTCTCAGGTCCTCCCACGTCAAGATTAAACACTTAAGCAAAAGAAGCACGTGCTTAGGTTATTAAGGGAATTGGGGCACCACAGAAATTTTCCATTCCCGCATTAACCATGGACCATATGGTGCAAAACTGCAAATGGTGCAGCTGAAGCAGGTTCCACAAATGAGGCTCCCACAATAAAAAAAAAATACATATACGGTATTTACAATAGTACAAATAATAATAAAATAGTAATAATAGAGGCAAGCTGGATGCCTTATCTCATACTAAGTATAGAAGCAGATGTGTTGCGTAAAATTAATTGTGACGATCTGATCTGAAAGGAAAGACTTTGCAATTAGAAAAATAAGAGAAAACGTTTCAGACAGTGGAAGTATACATAAATAATTCTAATTTTCCATCTTACTTTAAGTTTTGTTTCATTTCAAAAACTAAAAATTTTATTTTACAGTTTATTATTTATATTTTGAATCAGATGAGGGCACCAAAATCATTTCAGTATATAGGGCATCTAAAGGTCTTAATCCTGCCCTTGGTCCTCCCTGTGTGGGGTTTGCATGTCTTCCCCGTGTCCACGTGGGTTTCCTCCCACAGCCCAAGTACACGCAGGTATTACAATACAGTAGGTCCCAGTGTGTGTGGTGTGTATGCTCACCCTGAGATGCAATGGCACCCTGTGCATGCTGGGATAGGCTCCAGTTTCCCTGTGACACTGCTCAGAATAAACTGGTTTTAGAAAAGAGATGGATTAATACAGACACTATAAATATGTAACCCATATTATCATTTTATTTCACTTTAAGACAGAATTGTTCATTCTTTCAAAGTTTGTGTTACATGTTCTGCAATTTTATTCTATCAATTTACTATAACAGTTGACTGACATAATCAAATTTTGACTTTCTTAAACAGACAGGTAGCTACTTTCTGCCATGGTCTGTCTGTAATTTCTTGTGCCATCATCAGTATTGGATACAGCTGTCAGGGCACGAGTTGCACTGTTCCATCACATACTCGGTCTGCTCACACATCACAAGCTCTTTGTATATTGTACTCCATCCTGTTATAGCCAGGCATGGATGAGCAGCAGCTTCCTCTCACTGAAATGAGACTTAATGATTTTGGAATGATGATCTTTTCTGCTTTAAAGTCTCATCCAAGTGAGCCCAGAATTCTAAAATATTTTTTGGACATTTTTGTCTCTCTCTGGGTCAACCCTCTCTAATAATTTTCTGAAGGGTATCCATCTGCATGCTTTTAGTGTTTTCTGCATGGATATCCTACAGCTATAGTCATGCAAAGGTAAGTTGTTATATACAACGTGGACTTGAAGGTCTATTCCTCATTGACACTGCTATCAGAGTCAGCAACTTCCTGGACACAGATGTCTAACCCGTGTCTATGGATAATAAATCAGAATCATTGGAGTCTGGAAGATGCTGCAGCTACCATCTTCTTGATTATGGACTCTTAAGAGTTTATGGTCAGATTCTACAATCACCTGGGAGCCATAAATGTAATGGTGAAAACATCTGCATGCAAAGAGAATGGCACAGAGCTCTTTCTGAATTTATGCAAAGTTGGGTTTTGCTTTACTAAGTGACTGGAAATTGGCTAAACTTCTTGCAGAAGAACTTCACACAGTCCGATTCATCAACTTGTAACCTTGAATCCTTGTGAAGTTTAAAGTACACTAGAATGGGCCCTGGCTCTCGGGTGAAATGATCTTTCATCTTCTGGAATGCCGTGTTGGTAAATAACAAACCAATCTGGTCAACGCTGGCAAGTACCACACAGTGTTATATTATGTTTGATTAGGTATTCTTGATAATGGTAGCGTTTTGTTTTTTGTTTTTTTTTTTCCCTCTCATATGATCTGCATCGTTTCCCTGCATTGCTAACCACCATTAGAAAGACAAAGAAGAAAGTAGACCCATGGCCCACTGTGCAAAGCTCATGAAGATAGCACATCTCTTGAGGAAGCTGCAGTATTACTTGCTGCTTCTCCCGGAAGAATTCACTAGACTGCTACAACAGCTTTCAGGCAGTGGTGCATTGACGTCAGAGGGGCTGGGTGTGAACTTGGAAAGATAATTTTCAATTGTGTTAATCTAGTGGACAATCGGCATTTTGAAGCTGCAAACACTCTAATTAAAACCAATCTGTAATCTATCTTTTTGCTTACAGACTATGAGACACTGTATGTAAACTTTGGGATGTCTACAGAGCTGGGGGGTATTTTCTGTACGTCGCTTAAATCATCCGAGATCAGATGCCTGATCTTGGATGAGTTAATGCCAGTGAAACTCATCCGGGATAAGTCGGTTTTTCAAACGCAGCCGTGTAGTAGATTAGTCAAGCTGGACCTAATCATCCGAGATGAATGCGCGCGTCCGCGCTGAGTGAAAAGCCCATATATATTGAGTCTAGAAAACATGATCAGCAAGTCTTTGATAGGCCGTAACAAAACGACGAAAGAACGGGTGCAGTTTTTTTCACACAAGCAGAGCAAGACCTTTCATTCGATGGACATGAAGAATTTCAAGATTTAATATGCACAAGGGGTAACACTGCAAAAATCTGCAAAAGCAGCCCAAACCAGAAAAGACGGCTGGCAAAAAGTGGCCGACAAATTAAATGCGTGTGCATTGTAGGCCTACTTACTGAAAGCAGCGTTTCATTTCCTATGTGTCAGATTAATTATTATTTAATATGTCATAATTCCAGATCAAACGTGAGCACAAGGAGAACACGGGGACAGGTTAAAGTGGAGTACAAAAATATACTTCAAACTGGTAAATATTGGTATTTAACTATTTAAAGAATTGATGACATAAAGAATCATATATAATGTAAAGAACATTAATTTTAAAGCTAATAAGAAGGCAGACAAGCAAAAAGCAGGTGGAGGTCCACGCGGTCCTAGAACCTGTGTCTGACCAACGAGATATTGACAAAGGTCAAATATTTGATGAAGACACTGTGTCTGATTATTCATCAGGAGGAGAGGTACATTTTCCAAATAATGTTTGATCAAACTCCACTCTGATCAGTCCCATGTGCCCCAGTCACATTTGGAAACCCTGGGTAATGAGAATGTTAGGCTGATTGTGAGATTCTTTATGGAACTGTGGGTGTTTTTGCCTGTGTATTACCTACCTGCAATGGCATGAAACGCCTCTTTTGTCTGCACACGCAGGTGTCCAGGAAACACTATGAAAACCCGAAGGAAATATTTCAGAGCCAAACAGACTTTACGAATTGCCTGGCAAACTGCACTTTTAGTTACATTTTCCACATCGCCTACAGTATATAAAAAAAGGGCCGCTTGCAAAAAACCTCAAAGCAATGCCTACTGTCTGTGTGGTTGTGAGAGCCTGACTTCGAATATAAGGTCCTAATAAATTTTTGAGATACAAAATTTGCGTACCGATATCAATTGGTCGCACATTCATGAACGGCGAAGTCATGACTGAATAAATTCCATGCATGGACACTGATCACGTGTGTAAACTAATCCTTGTTTACGTAGAACACACCTGCTCCGAGCAGGTTTGAGGATTAGGATGTGTTGCTATGACAACATTTCCAGCAAGAGTTTCAATAAACCGACAGATCCAGGATCAGGCCAAATCGTCAACAATTACATCCGGCTAAACGAGTAATCCACGTAAGAAAAATACTCCCCGGTTCTATTGAGCTGCGAAAGAGAGAATATGTTTTTTTGTTTTGTTTCAGACCTAGGTGTTTTATTTATTTTCCTTTTTATGTTGCGTATACGTGATAACTAACATGGCATATGTGATTAAAAGAAACGGATGATAAGCAGCAGATACACAACCTTGACAAGATGAAGTGTTTTAACAATATTTTTCTAATCAACACTTTTAGGCGGAGCTGTCCATCACCAGAGTAACGAGCCAATCATCTGTGAGTAACGTCATAAGGTCTGGAAACCCACGTGATCTTTTGTCATAAAGAACTACCCTTAATTAAAAGAAAAAAGAGACATCAGATAGAGACTCCATTCACTCGGACATCGTAGATGCCATTCAAACATAAACCAGACTGCTGAATCTAAAAGCTGCCCAAAAAGACATCTCCTCTGACATAGATGTCACTTTTTATCTTCGTGGAAAGTGTTATTAAAGCTTTTTTCTTTGACTTTGAGGCATGGGTGTGTTTTTATTAATGCTTTACATCCGGGCTTTACTCCATGAGCCAAAAAGAAGTACCACATTTCAAACGTTTATTCTACAAAAACGCCACAAGATAAAATACATTTCGTTACAGCACAAGAAGGGGCACACAAAATAGATTTTTTTTCACTGTGTTTTTAAAATGATGTCTGTTATGTACATGGTGTTAGTGGATCTACTATTTTTGTGGTGTATGTATACTGTTAACCGTTATGTGTGCGTATGCGCATTGATATGTTTTTCTTAGTTATACAACAAGTAAATAATAAAAAGAAAAAACATGGAAAGCGGTTATGATACAGCGTTTCTCAATTTTATATAAGGTAGAATGTGTAAGACACAACAATGTCTTCAAGGTGGTGGCCGTTATTAGCGATACACTCTTCGAGACGATTTCTGAACGCTCTCATGACTCATTTCAAGGGGAATAGCGTCCTTACGGGCTTCAAGGTTTTGAGGTCGGTATGTGTATACCTTCGACTTGGGAAGAAATCGCACGGAGTGAGATGAGGCGAACGTAAAGGCCACCTGAGATCGCCGTGCAGGGAGGTCAGCTTCCCCGGAAACATCTCCCGCAAAACTTGCATGGATCTCCGCGCCGTGTGTAAGCCGTTGCTCCATCCTTTTGAAATACCAGGCATCCACCACATATTACTTCCAGCTCTCTAGCATTTCGATGTAATATTCTGAAGTGACGGTGGCCGTTGCCCCCCTACTCCTCAAAAAAGTACGGGCCTACAATGCCAAATTCTGCAATGGCGCACTAAACTATAACCCGCTCACTGTCCAGGGGTCTCTGATGAAGTTCACGAGGGTTGGTTTCATCCCAGTAACGAAAGTTTGGCTTATTTACGCAACCATTCAAATGGACATGTGCCTCGTGGCTGCACATGACGATAGCATCTCGAAGAACGGTTTGCAGAATGTTTGTGCGCAACTCTCTATACGACTCTCCAAGTAACTCCCTCAGCGACTTCCTGCACTACCATCATTTTGTATGGATGGAAATTAAGGTCCTCATGCAAAATCCTCCCCAAAGACGTGTTGAAAATGCCTAAGGCACGCAGAAGCAGGTTTGCGCGCTGAACGTTTAGCAAAACGGATGCTCATACAGCTTGGATGTTTTCAGGCGTTCGTACAGTCCGAGGGCGGCCTGGAGATTATCTGTTCAATGTTGTACCCGTCTATTCTAAATTTAGCCATCCACTGAAGAACTGTATTCCGATTTGAAACGTCACCGTTAGGAGGAACGCTGAAGTGTGTTTGGAAGGCGCATTGCATAGTGATGATGGATTCGTTGTTTTTGAAGAACGCTTTGACAGCGAAAGCATGGTGCACACCGGACCAAAGCATGTGCTGACTGAAAACTAGAAGGGGTCGCCTATCAAAGGACCCTCACCCCATTCCCAGTCGGCTGCCTCTACCACGCGCAATGACCTTGAGAAAGGTGGTACTTCATTTTGGCTCACCCCTGTATTATTCACACTTTCCTATCATTTATTTAATTAATTTGCCATTATTCTAATCTAATGAATACTGCTTTGCTTTTAAATTTATTATTTGCTTTTATTATTTTCGGGGAATGACGTGTGTTAATCATTTAAAAGTCTAGTTTAAAATGGAGGACGCCCACGAAGGGCTTTCATCCTTTACATGTCTTAATGTATGTTGGCTGAGAGAGTGAAGGAGCAGCCTGCTCCGCTTCAGCGTCTAGGTTAGGTTGGCTGGATCGTTCATTCCTCTGCAGCTTGCACATTTATCACAGTACTTGACCCCTTAAAAAACATAAAATGATTAACTTTGCTTTGATACTCACGAACTCTCTTCTGCTCTCAGCGAAATGCTTTTACTCAGTCAGGTGGTAACTGCAAAGCTTGTCGAATTTGACAAGACTTGTGTGCTTTGCTCTCTTCATAGAATACAGCTTCCAATAAAGTTACTTAATAATAGGCGAATATATTCAAAATCTTCATTTATATGAATGCTAATTTAAAATTGAGTATTTAATTGTGTAGGGTCTGAAACACAGCAAAAGAACAATTAACAAAAATTATTTCTCTATAACACGACAAGCCAGCACTACCTACAAAAGTCAGTAGATGGCAGCAGAGCACAGCAGTGCTATTGATTTCACTGCACAACAAAGTTTTTGCTTCTTGAACACTGTTGGGTGTTTCTGATGGATTTTTGGGTGCAGATCACAAATATCACATCAAAATTTACCCATCACGTACCGTTTCAGAGGGATCTTCAGTTTTGTCATGATTTTTTCTTATATTTGTATCCAAACATTTTCGTTCCCGTAAGAGACTTATCAACAACGGTTTGTGCAGCCTGGGCATGTCCAGGCATGGAATCAGGTCAGGTTGGAATCTGTTCTGTGGAAGTTGACATCGTGGGCAGGTCTGAACGAGCTTGACGCTGTCTCAGCATGCTATAAAGGTGGCTTGCATACACCGATCCTGCTCATTTGGTTAATATAGATAGTCAGTGTGTATGTACTGTATAGTTATAGTATAGTATCTGTAGCAATATAACAGTAAGTAAGCTTGATGCTATAATACATGTTTTGGTGTCGGGCGATATGTCTCATCAATGTCGTAACAGACGCGATACATTCTGCTATATCTGTGTGTAGCGAATATACACTTGCACCTCAGAGACGTTGGATGACTGCTCTTGTGAAGAAAGCTTATCATCTGTATTTCGGCTGCAAAATTGGTGATCAAGACAAGGAATGGGCGCCTCACATTTGCTGTCAGTCTGAGAGCCTGGCTCAGAGGCACTCGAAAGACGATGCCATTTGCTGTTCCGATGATATGGCAAGAACAGAAAGACCATGTGATGGACTGTTACTTCTGTTTGACTAATGTGTCTGGTTTTTCTGCCAAAAACAAGAAGTCAATTGCATATCCTAATCTGCCTTCAGCAATGAGACCCGTGCCACATGACGACAGTCTTCCAATTCCGAAACCACAAGAGGATTGGACCTTAGACCAACCAGATGAAAAAACTGCAATGCAGGATACGGACAGTGACATTGACCCGGATTTTGAACCATGCTTATCTGATAACATAGTCCGAATTGAACGATTTGGTCAGAGATTTGGGTTTGTCAAAAGCAAAGGCCGAGCTGCTGGGTTTGAGACTGCAGGAATGGTGTTTGCTGCCACCAGGTACGAAAATTTCTGTGTTTCGAGGCCGACATCATGATATAACCAAGTTTTTGCACAAGTGGACAGTCTCCGTTTCTGTTGTGACATTGAAGGATTGTTCTCGGCCTTGGGTTGTGATCACAACCCAGAACAGTGGCGTCTCTTCATTGATTAGTCAATGTTAAGCCTGAAAGCTGTTTTGCTACACAATGGCAATGTTTATCATTCAGTACATGTTGGCTATGCAGCACACATGAAAGAAACGTATGAGAATATGGAACTGTTGCTGAAGCACATCCAGTATAGCAGGTACAACTGGAATAGCTGTGGAGATCTTAAAGTCGTTGCTCTGTTACTAGGACTGCAGCTCGGCTATACAAAGTACTGCTGTTTCATCTGTGAATAGGACAGCCGTGCCAAAGAGTCGCACTATTCTCAACAGAACTGGCCACTCCGTAAAAAGTTAGTTCCAGGACAGAAAAATGTGGCACATGAATCGCTTGTTGACCCGGTGTTTTATCATGGTAGAGTAATATATTGCTCTACTTTCCCCTTTGTATTATTAAGATGTAGCCTCTGTCAGAATGCCTCTAATCTCACAGATTTACCACTGTTTATAAGGTATTGTACCATATAACTACCCACCTTCCCTTCAATCTCTATAACCTCAGGCAATTAGGTGTAGTAAGAGACAAGCAGGAGTTAAATTACAATTTAAACAATGTATTATTGGTAATATTCATAAATAATAACAATATGCAAAGTACATTTGAATATTGGCAACCATACAACCTGATTAAATGGTGATGTGTAGTTTCAGGTGGCACACAGACTTTTAGTTATTTAAAATGTCTCTAGTTAAGGCATCATTGGTGCTCAGGTTTCTTCAGAACAGGCCTCATGCCTGTCTCAATATGGCTGCTGAGCTGTGCTCTTCATTGTGTTGTCCTTTCAGTTCATCAGCTTGGTCTTCATCAGATGTTAGTAAGAGAGAGACAATGTGGTTGAACAAGCAGATTTATAGATTCTCATAGATTCTATAGGGGGTTGAAAGACTTTAGCAGAGAAATACTCGCCAAACTGGTTTAAGGCACATCCTCCCCCAACTCTGTCGTAAAGTTCAAAGAGACCCATTCCTGGTGGGGGTAAACATGACTGCTTCTCACTAATCCATCCATCCATTTTCCAACCCGCTGAATCCGAACACAGGGTCACGGGGGTCTGCTGGAGCCAATCCCAGCCAACACAGGGCACAAGGCAGGAACCAATCCCGGGCAGGGTGCCAACCCACCGCAGGACACACACCCACACACTAGGGCCAATTTAGAATCGCCAATCCACCTAACCTGCATGTCTTTGGACTGTGGGAGGAAACCGGAGCGCCCGGAGGAAACCCACGCAGACACGGGGAGAACATGCAAACTCCACGCAGGGAGGACCCAGGAAGCGAACCCAGGTCCCCAGATCTCCCAACTGCGAGGCAGCAGCGCTACTCACTGCGCCGCCCGCTTCTCACTAATGTAACACTGAATTACATTATTTGTAATTTAGGCAAAGACATACAAAATATTTATCAAGTTATATGCAAAATCTTACATCACAACACCCGGCAAATATGTGTTTGTCTCACCAGGACATTGCTACGATGGAGAAACGATACCAGGGCAACTGGAATCCGTGAATGCTTGCTGACTACTGTTGGACACTGCAACGTGATGCACCAGACATTGAATACAAAAGAAAATCAGGAGCAAAACACTTTTAATTCTGTTGAATTTAATAGCTTATGTGAAACATAAACGTGACTAAATACGTTATTGTCAGTAAACATATAAATGTCTATTTCTCAGAGTTCCTACATGATGCAGTCACAACCTTACAGCTACATATTTACATCATATGCTAAGTCACATATCATAAATTGTTGGTAATATAAAGTTATATTATAACCTAATCTCACTTACAAAAACATGTTTAAAACTTTGTAATCCTGAAAAAGTACACAAGTTTGAATAATGATATTGCAATAACAGCGTTTTTTGGCTGCTCATTGTACATGTGACAAAATAAACAGGTCCTTATTTTTTTTTTAAATAAGTTAGAAAATATAAGTATGGAGTGATGTGCTCTAGAATTGGGTTAAGTGTTCAAAGACCAGCAGGTCAGATTGATTGGAAATGCTGAATTGTCCCTAGTGTATGAGTGCATGTTCACCCTGAGATGGTGGGCATTGTTCCTGCCTTGTGCTCGATGAGCTTCCCTGTGTCCATGCTCTGGATAAGGGGTTTTACAGAATGGATGGACTGATTGAAAGTTGAAGCATTTTTATTTTTTATGTACTTCAAAAAAAAAAAAAATGTAGTTTATGAAATATTTTGCAATTAAGTGTGTGTGAGGCATCATTGAGGTTTGCTCAGGAATGCCACACTGCTGTTTGTACAGGTGGTGAGTTCAAGCATAAGAAGCAGGCACATGGACACATGCACGCAACTTTGTAGTCATTTAAATATCTGTTTGTGGATCTGTTTTGCAAACAGGAGCAGGTAGCTGTAAACATGGAAAATAGTGTCATGGCCAAAAGTTTTCAGAATGATACTAACATTAATTTTCACAAAGTTTGCTGCCTCAGTTTTTATGATGGCAATTTGCATCTCCTCCAGGATGTTCTGAAGAGTGATCAGATGAATTGCAAGTCATTGCAAAGTCCCTCTTTGCCATGAAAAGTGAAGTGAATCCCAAAAAACTAATTTCCATTGCATGTCAGCCCTGCCACAAAAGGACCTGCTGACGTCATCTCTGTGATCCTCTCTTTAACACAGGTGAGCGTGTCGACGAGGACAGGGCCGGAGATCACTCTGTCATGCTGATTGAGTTATAATAGAGAGGTTCAAATATTGTAGAGAAGGCTTATGGGCACCCAAGAAAGTCCAGTAAGCACTAGGACCCTCTCTTAAAGTCGATTCATGGCTCAGGATCGGGGCAACACCAGTGCACAGCTTAGTCAAGAATGGCAGCAGGGAGGTGTGAGGGCATCTGCACGCACAGTGAGGGAGGGGAAGACTTTTGGAGGATGGCCTGGTGGGTGTCAAGAGCAGCAAAGAAGCCAAGAAAAACATCAGGGACAGACTGATATTCTGCAAATGGTCCAGGGATTAGACTGCTGGGGGAAAGTCATTTTCTCGGATGAATCCCCTTTCTGATTGTTTGGAGCATCTGGAAAAAAGTAAAGGTGAGCAGCGCTACCATCAGTCCTATGTCAGGCCAACAGTAAAGCCTCCCGAGACCATTCATGTGTGGGGTTGCTTCTCAGCCAAGGCAGTGGGCCCACTCACAATTTGGCCTAAGAACACAACCATGAATAAAGAATGGGACCAAAACATCCTCTGAGAGCAACTTCTCCCAACCATCCAAGAACAGTTTGGTGACCAATAATGCCTTTACCAGCATGATGGAGCACCGGGCCATAAGGCCAAAGTGAGAATTAAGTGGCATGGGGAACAAAACATCGAAATTTTGGGTCCATAGCCAGGAAACTCCCCACTGAGAACTGGTCAATCCTCAAGAGGCGGGTGCACAAACAAAAACCCACCAATTCTGACAAACTTCAAGCACTGATTATGCAAGAGTGAGCTACCATCAGTCAGGATTTGGCTCAGAAGTTGATTGACAGCAAGCCACGTTCTTGAACAAGAAGGACCAACACTGCAAACATGGACTCTTTGCATAAACTTAATGTAATTGTCAATAAAAGCCTTTGAAACTTATGAAATGCTTGGAACTATACTTCAGTATACCAAAGAAACATCTGACAAAAAGATCTAAACACACTGAAGGAGCAAACTTTGTAAAAACCAATACTTGTGTCATTCTCAAAACTTTTGGCCACGACTGTACTTTATATGAAATTTATAAGGAGAAGTAGCCTCTCTCAAGGTAAATTTGAAGCAGTAAATTAGCCAGTAACTTGTGTAGTACAGAATGCTTCTTGGTTTGTTTTAAGAACAGGGGACATGCAAGTGAGAGCTGCTTAGGTAGAATGGAATTAATTAAACATATTTAAATTAGATGCAACCTTAAAAAAACAACTTTTGAGGAAAAACAACCCTTTATTGGAGATTTTAAAAATATAGTGCATCCGTTGAGGGGCAATGCCCACCTTTCCCCTTTAAACTCTGTCTGTGATGCCAATCATTGTTAAATATCCTCCAAGTAATGCAAAATCCTGCTATTCTTGTGCAAGCAGTATACAGAAACACATACTGGTAAGACAAATTTTCTCTCACTTTTATTTGTAAAAGTGACCATCCCTTTCTTTACAGTAGAACAGTATTCTGGTGTTGGAAGATGCATTTATCAAGCATGTGAATTACTAAACAAGTACAAGAGATTTAGTTTTGGAGAATCGAAGGAACCACCTTGATGGTGGTTTGGTAATCTTGACTGAACTGGTATCCCTGAAATGCAGGCATTTAATGTTCAAATGAGCAGCTTCAGCACCAACTGCAGGGGAGCCTATTAAAACAGCAGGCCTGTCACAGTCGCACAATATCCGTTCTAATGTGGTTGCAATCAGATATCCTTCTTAGGACGGCAAGATAAATAAAAGGGCAATGAAATTACTAAAACCCTATTTGGTCAACGCTGGCAAGTATCACACAGTGTTATATTATGTTTGATTAGGTATTCTTGATAACTGTAGTGTTTTATTTTTTTCCTCTTCTTATGCACTGCATCATATCCCAGCTTTGCCAACCATCATTAGAAAGATAAAGAAGAAGGTAAATGGTTGAAAATGAAGTAAAAGACCCATAGCACACTGTACAAAACTCATGAAGATGGTGATTCTCATGAGGAAGCTCCAGTATTATTACTCTCAATACAAGATTTAAGTTTACAGCAACATGCCAGATTACTGGCTTATGGCTATTTAAGATTCATAAAAATATTAATTGCCCATTACATTTATTTATTAAAGAAGCAGCATGCAGGGGCAACATGTTGATCAATTAGCAAGCTGTTTCTATGAGGGGCCGTGAGTACAATTTAGTTTTCATTGGAGAAGGCCGGTGAAGAAAAAAGTGCAAAATGTAAAAGGAGTTAAAAACAAATGTGGACAGGCCTGGTTTTGGGAGAGGTGGGGTGAATGATAACTCTCCAGCAGTTGTCACAAATTAAACAATCTGCTCATTTCTACAAGGGGCATTCTAAGAAACTAGACAGCTGTACATGTGATCCACATCACGTCATAAAAGAGCCCTAAGCAAAAAGCCAGTTACTGCGCTCTCCAGGTTACAACAAAACTGTTGCTGTACCAATTTCAGATCATGTATGCAAAAAATGTGTATCAGCACATTTATTGCAGAGCACAAATGTCTCCGTCTTCGTTTATAACTATGTAAACACGCACATTCACAACACATTTAAATCACCAGTAAATAATTCAATAAATAAGGCAATGGGATGCTGGTGCCTGTTTGACTTGATTGGCACCACAAATCTGTGCTATACTCTGATATTGTCGTCATCATCTGAGAAAATACGGCAGCAATTAGCTATAAAAACCCAAAATGAAACAGCAAGACCTAAAGTTTAGAATCAAACAGCATTGAGGTGAAATAGGACAAGCTGAAATAACATGGACAAAACATGCAGACTGCATACACTGCTATGGAAGAATATTTCAGCTAAGATAAAATTTAAAGAATGAATAAATAAATAGATGCATTGTGAAGTCAAGTTCAAGTAATCCACAAATTGCTGTCCTCTTCTTGGTTCTAAGGTTGTAAAGTGTCTATGGCTAACTGAAGCTCATATTTTTAAAACATGACATTTTGGATGTAGTGTTAAAATGAAGATGTTGATGTCAAAGTCAAAATCTGGATTTGTTGGCAGTGTGGTGCTTTGCTGATAAATTACAGTATCACAGAAATATTAAGTCATTCCAAGGAGCAGAACTGACAAGATAGTCTGCTCTGAAGTTCTGCCTGTGCCACGTGCCAGTCGAGGCGATACTGAGGAGATCAGAAGGCTTAACGTGTGGCTCAAATCTTGGTGCAGGGTAGAAGATTAATGGGGCATGGGGACTCTTTTTGGAGCAAATGGGACCTGTTCCGCCGTGACAGGTTACATCTGAACCGGTGGGGCACCAATGTGTTGAGGGGGCATACGAGTAGGCTAGTCGAGGATTGTTTAAACTAGGGAATGGGGGGTAGGGGTTTTGGACAGGCCAATTTTAGAGCTATACATGGAAGAACTAACAGAAGTGTAAAAATAAAAATGCACAGTAACTTAAATTCCAATGCAAAGTTTAAATGTAAAAGTAAAAGGAGTACCACATTAAAGTAGCTTGTCTTAATGCTAGAAGTATCAAAAATAAAACAAGTGAGTTGGAGCTGTATGTAGCGGAGCATAATTAATGATATTATAGCAATAACGGAAACCTGGCTAAATAACAAACATGGGGACAAAGTGTAATATAGAGGGGTACACATTTTTTAGGAAGGATGGACAGAACAGAAAAGGAGGTGGGGTTGGTGTTTACGTTAAACAGAATTTAAACAGAAGTCCTCTTCAGTTGGACGATGAGCACCATCTTAGTGAGGACATGTGGCTTCGTTGGAAAAGAGGCCTTACTTTAGGAGTGTGTTACAGACCACCCAATGCCAACTTTAATTTCAACAAATATTTTCTTAGTAATATTAAAAAAGCAACGTTAGAGGGATATTAGAAAATGGAGGACTTTAACTATCTGAATATTAACTGGGATAACCTTGCAAATAGTGGAGCACACAAGCAGGAGTCTTTGAAGTAATCAGTGACTTTTAGTTTTTGTTTAACCACAGTATGTTATAGCACGGGCGGCACGGTGGCGCAGTGGGTAGCGCTGCTGCCTCGCAGTTGGGAGACCTGGGTTCGCTTCCCGGGTCCTCCCTGCGTGGAGTTTGCATGTTCTCCCCGTGTCTGCGTGGGTTTCCTCCGGGCGCTCCGGTTTCCTCCCACAGTCCAAAGACATGCAGGTTAGGTGGATTGGCGATTCTAAATTGGCCCTAGTGTGTGCTTGGTGTGTGGGTGTGTTTGTGTGTGTCCTGCAGTAGGTTGGCACCCTGCCCGGGATTGGTTCCTGCCCTGTGCCCTGTGTTGGCTGGGATTGGCTCCGGCGGACCCCCGTGGCCCTGTGTTTGGATTCAGCAGGTTGGAAAATGGATGGATGGATGTTATAGCACCAACACTGGGTGAAGCTTGTCTGGATTTAGTATTTTGTAAAAATCAGGATAGATTTGAGGGTGTAGAGGTGATTGAACCACTAGGGTCAAGTGACCATAATGTAATATAATTGTCAGTGTTTTGGAAGAGTGCAGATGCAAAGACTAAAATTGTTAAGTTGAATTTTGGTAGGCAAATTTTGAGCAGATGTGGCAAAGTCAAAGGCTGGAATAAGCTTTTAAGTGTGGAGACAGTCGAGGAGAAGTGGAACAGGTTTAAAAATGTTTTATAGTTAATGCAGAACAAGTACATACCTAAATTTGGAATCAATACAAAATTTTTAAAAATCTGCAGTGAGTTGATAGTTAAAAAAAGGAAGCTACAAAGAAAAACAGCTGTATAAGATGTATAAGACTAATAACTCCAATGTGAATCGTAGAGCGTATGAAAACATGAGAGCAACCATTAAGAAGGATATTAGGGAGATTAAAAGGCTGGTAATAATAATAATAATAATAATAATTCATTACATTTATTAGAGAGGAATATAGCAGATAAGGTGAAAAATACCCTAAGAGACTCTTTTAGTATTTTAGTAGTAAAAGAGCAGTCAAGGAGGAGGTGAAGTGTATCTGGAGCACTAAAGGGTACTTAAAAATACAGACAGTAGCAGAGGCTCTAAATAAGCATTTTCCTGAGGTCTCAAGTGAGGAAGTAGATAATGTTGCAGCGGTAAATGGGACTACTAAGGAGGTACTGAGTGATTTGAAAATTGTAGAGAGAGAAGTGCTGCTCAGATTAAATAGGCTGAAATCAAACAAATCACCAGGACCAGATAATATTTACCCTCGAGTTCTTAAGGAGGCTAGCAAGTACATATATAAACCATTGACACATATTTTTAGGAAGTCACTGCACACTTGGGAAACACTGAATGACTGGAAAAAGGTGAATACTATGCCATTATATAAAAAAAGGTGACCATTTGCATTGCAGAAAAATTATTGGAAGGAATTATTAAGAATAAGATTGAGCATCACGTAGCAAGTACAGGAGTTTTACTGAACAGTCAGCATGGGCTCAGAAGAGGGAGGCCGTGTTTTACTAAATTCTATGAAGAAGCAACAAATGGGTATGATCAAAGTGGAGCATATGATATTATTTATCTGGACTTTCAGAAAGCATTTGATAAGGTGCCACATGACAGGCTGGGCATCAGACTAAAAGAAGTGGGAGTTCAGGGTGATGTTTTTTGATGGGTGCAGAATTGGCTAAAACACAGGAAGTAGAGGGTGATGGTGTGAGGAACCTCATCAGAACTGGCCGATGTTAAGAGTGGTGTTCCACAGGGGCAGTGTTAGGGCAACTTCTACTTTTAATATACAGTATATAAATGATTTGGTTAGGAATATTAAGTAATAAGCTGGTTAAGTTTACAGATGATACCAAGACTGCAGTGGGTTGGCACCCTGCCCAGGACTGGTTCCTGCCTTGTGCCCTGTGTTGGCTGGGATTGGCTCCGGCAGACCCCCGTGATCCTGTGTTTGGATTCAGCGGGTTGGAAAATGGATGGATGGATGGATGATACCAAGATAGGTGGGATCAGCAGATAATTGGGAATCTGTTAAATTATTACAGAGGGACTTGGACAGCATACAGGCTTGGGCAGATGAACTTTAATGTCAGTAAGTGTACAGTATTACACATAGGGAGTAAAATGTTAGGTTTGAATACACAATAGGAGGTGTGAAAATCGAGAGTACACCTTATGAGAAGGATTTAGGAGTCATAGTGGACTCTAAGCTATCAACTTTCAGGCAGTGTTCAGAAGCCATTAAGAAGGCTATCAGAATATCAGGTTATATAGCACCTTGATGTGTGGAGTACAAGTCCCAGGAGGTTCTGCTCAAGCTTCATAACACACTGGTGAGGCCTCATCTGGAGTATTGTGTGCAGTTTTGGTCTCCAGTCTACAAAAAGGACATAGCAGCACTAGAAAAGGTCCAGAGAAAAGGGACTAGGCTCACTTCAGGGCTACAGGGGATGAATTATGCAGAAAGATCAAAAGAGCTGAGCCTATACAGTTTAAGCAAAAGAAGATTAAGAGGTGATATGACGGAAGTTTATAAAAGTATGAAGGGAATTAGTTATTTTAAAATGACAGAGTTGAAAACTTAAGAGAAAATTTTGCACAAACATTAGAAAGTTTTTCTTTACACAGATAACCATAGACACTTGGAATACACACCCAAGTAGTGTGGTAGACAAGCAAGACTTTAAGAATTTTTAAAACCCGACTTAATGTTTTTGTAGAGGAATTAAGTGGACAGGGCTGGCGAGTATTGTTGGACTGAATGGCCTGTTCTCATTTAGATTGTTCGAATGTTCTAATATGCAGAACATTCAGGCATGCACTTGTTTTTAGTGTAATACTGAGCAGCACATTTATTCAATGTATATATATATAAGAGCTTACAGAGCTTCTTCCCTTTTCCATCCACTTCTAGATTAATCTAAGTGACATTTAGCTTTCTTTGTTCACATTTTGTAACTTTTTAATTTTTTTTTTTAATTTACCTGGTATGAAGTGAACTGGTGCTGCAGAGATTTACAGAGACCACCGATTCATTGTAAACTCACTGATGCACACCCAACTCTGCTGGCCTTTCAGTATTTTGGATTGCTGGACCTGCTTTGCCTCAGTAGCAGCTATTGGATTAGTAAAAGAGAAAAATACACAAAATACACAGTACAAGTTGAAATAATCTCCCTCAAGGTAAATTTGAAACAGTAAATAGATCAGCAAGTGAAACTGCACAGAACACTTCTCTGTTTTTAGAAAGTTAACTTAAAAAAATTCACCAATATTTTCTAAATGGGAGTTCTGGAAATTCTGAACATTTGAACAGAGCTCGCTACTTGAGATATCTTAATACAAAGTGAAATTTCTTTCATGAATAAGTGAACTAAATTTCAACCAAACACACCCAAATGGTGAGACATTTTTATTTATTTTAACGTAGAGAGACAGACTGACATGACAAAAAAATATGTGCAACAACACTTGTAAGACACTTTGAAGAGAAATAAGAAAAACTGGTTTAAGATTACATGACTTAGAGAACATTAAGATAATGAAATTATTTCCCACTGTATCTATGGTCAGTTGTCTTTTCTTTTATCTTGGTGCAATTTTTTTTTAAAAACTGTCGCTTCTGTTGCCTAGCAAGTTGAGCTTGCCATCTACACACAAGGTTGGGAAGTGTGTGGCTTGCCTTCACTTTTGCAGAAAAATCGCTTAAGCTTAATAACTGTTTTTTTTTTAATACATTCTGTTCACGTCGGATCTTTTGAGTGCATCAGGTCAGCATGAAGTCCAATGATCATTCATCCATAAATGGCAGCTGATTTTAATCAGTCCCATACCTTGTTCAAATCTTGAGATGTAAAGTTTTTGAACACTCAGATTCTTATATATTCTCTTTTGAAAATCAGTTCCTTCTGAGGACATTCCACTTTTGGTTGAGTTGAGTCCATTCGTATATGGCTGTTTATTTCCAAATTTATTTTCTTTTGTCTGTTTCCGTTTTTTCACTTAGTTTGCGTACATGTTGGCATAAAATGCCATCCTTTATGAGGTGCCTCAGTTTCTCTTCAACCCAGGTCTTTGCCCATTCTGCTCTCATTGTTTCTTGGTCTCAAATAATGCTCAGAAAATGGTCGTTATTACTGTCAGTACTGAAAAATCACTATTGACATATTTGCTTTCTTCCTTTAATTATTCCAAATAGAGAATTAAAGTTTGCATCAGTAATCTTACCTAATTTGGATGTAGGAATTGCTTTTTTGGACTTAAATTTTGAGCAAGCCCTCCTGGCATAGCCTTTAGTTGGTAATTCTGCATTTGTTATATAAACATAGCAGCACATGATCTCCTCTTCATCGTCAACTTCATGTAACCACTTTTGAGCTTTGGTGGTTTGATTAGTTCCACTGTGGTCAATTGACTGGACTGTCACAACATGGGAGATGGTGCTACGTGATCACTATTATCATTACTTAAACAAGGCCCCCCCCCCCTCCCCCAATGAAGGTACTCATGAAGACTTGCACAGGTGATACCTTTCACTTCTTCCTCCATTTCTTCCTTCTTCACCTGCCAACTTACTCCTTTAGGGCTTCTTCCTTCTCTTCTATGTGAACTGTATTGTGTCTCTTAAGACTGCTCATATGCACAAATTGTTTGTCACATTCAGAACAGCAATATGGCTTTTCTCCTGTGTGAATTCTTTTGTGGCTCTGAAGATTGCTCATCGTCAAGAAATTTCTGCCACATTCAGAACAGCAAAATGGCTTTTCTCCCATGTGAATTTTTTTGTGGATCTTAAGGCTGCTTCTCCGAGAAAACCCTTTGCCACATTCAGAACAGGAATACGGCTTCTCTCCCGTATGAACCCTATTGTGTCTCTGAAGCGTACTCTTGTCACAGAATTGTTTACCACATTGTAAACAGCAATATGGCTTTTCTCCCGTATGAATTTTTTTGTGGCTTCGAAGACCGCTCCTATGCGTAAACTGTTTCCCACATTCAGAGCAGCAATATGGCTTCTCTCCGGTGTGAATTCTAGTGTGTTTCTGAAGAGTACTCCTCTCAAAAAACTGTTTGCCACATTCCATACAGCAATATGGTTTCTCTCCTGTGTGAATTCTTTCATGACACTGAAGAGTGCTCCTGTTACCAAATTGCTTGCCACATTGAGAACAGAAATATGGCTTTTCTCCTGTGTGGATTCTTTTATGACTCTGAAGATTACTCCTGTTACAGAATTGTTTGCCACATTGAGGACAAAAATATGGCTTCTCTCCAGTGTGAATTCTAGTGTGATTCTGAAGAGTACTTCTCTGACAGAATTGTTTTCCACAGTAACTACAGCAATATGGCTTCTCTCCAGTGTGAATTCTCTGGTGTCTGCAAAGATTACTCCTACGAAAGAACTGTTTGCCACATTCAGAACAGCTGTGAGGTTTGTCTCCTGTATTAAGTTTAAAAGAAAAAAAATTCAAAGTTATTTTCAATCCACTGCCCTATTAATAATATTAAGTTAAAACATTAAATAAATGCTGGCTGAAATTATGATGAACCTCTTGTAAGCATAAGCAATTTGAAAACGCATGTTGCATATGGTAAGATATTCAACTTGTTAATTTTGCCTTCTGTATTTCAGCTACTCACCACATGAACACAATCAATGTAACCAAGAAATAGCAAACTATAAATTTTTAAAGATTTCAGTATGTTTCATACATGAAACCAACATAGTACATACATACAGCCGATGATAGATAGATAGATAGATAGATAGATAGATAGATAGATAGATAGATGGATAGATGGATAGATGGATAGATGGATAGATGGATAGATGGATAGATAGATAGATAGATAGATAGATAGATAGATAGATAGATAGTCCCAAGGGGAAATTCACAAATAGAATTAAAGTGCAAAACGACATGAAACCAGTATAAGATGTGCATGAAATCAATATAGTGCATACACAAATCCATTGTTAGACCAGCACAGAACACAAGCCAATACAGTTCATATGCAAACCGATAATATGCGAGTGTAAACCAGTGTACTTCACTCAAAAACCAAAAACAAATTTGCTGGAATTAATGATATACACATGAAAATTTAGTTCATATACAAACCAATGATATGCACTTACAAATGGATATAACTCATGCACAAACCGATAATATACAGGCACGAACCAATACAGTTCATATGAATGAAACCAGTATTGTACGCACGTAAACCAATTTAAATGTGCATGCAATCTGACAGTAAATATTCATAAACCAATACCACATGTAAACCAACAGTTTTTGCACAAAAATGTATGATTTATGGCCTGTTTGTCCCCTCAAAATATAGAGCTTTCTAGTACTATTGAGTTATTGTAAGTACAAGTAATGAATCTTCCTCACACAGTATATCCCTCTTCTAGCCTGTTGAATGACTTAATGTCTTGTGCTTACAAACTTCATATATAAAATTATTAGGGCTGCAATGATTACTCAACATAATCGACGACGTCGACTACAAAAAATCAACGACGCAGATTTTTATTGTCGATGCGTCATAAACAGAACCTTCAATAGAGGTGCCAGTCACAAAGAACCACATTGGTTTTTGTAACTGCAATGCATTACATGAACGTCTGGGGGCAGTATTGTTCGTTATTGTTTGTCAAGACTGCACACAAGTCTTACAAACGAAGAAGAATGTCTGAGGAGAAGAAGAACGTAGAGGAAAATAAACATGGTTGCAATGGCGAGTTGGATAGAGGAGGGGGAAGGAGATGGAAAAAAATTGAGACAGAAACTTTCTAAAGTGTGGGAGCACTTCACCGAAAAAGAAAAAAAAGCTGAATGCAGATTATGCAAAGCGGAGCTTTCTTTTCACAGCAGCACCACCGCGATGCATGAGCATCTGAAACACAAGCATCCTGGAACTGTGATGCCGCCATCTCTTGAGAGGTAAGTTTTAGTGAGTAAAGTTATTGTCACGTGTTAACATTGATGTTTGTACTATAATGTGTATATCAAGGTTTCGATGTGAAATGTGAAATTTTAATGGAACGTGTATTTTTTTTTCATGCAAAGAGCATCACAATTACTGCAACACTGATCATTTTACACACTGAAAATGAACTGTAAAAACTATAAAAAAAAAAAAAAAAAAAAACTACTGCAACAATCCATTATTATATGTTCAAGGTGCAACTGACGCCATTGATGAAATTCAGTAAATCACCAAGCCAACTGTGCTTGAACTGGCTGCACGCAAACAGACAGAGGTAAACGCTGATGATTGCAGGCTCGTCTAGTGGAGCGGCTGAATCCCAGAGACAGTGGTGCTGCAGTTCTGCCAGGGCCAACAGTGGTCATGAGCTGGCTGCTCAACGAATATACGGCACTGACTGATCAGCTCCGGCATGCTGGCAAAGTGCTCTGTGAAGCAAATATAGCTGGTTGCAGCATTCAATGAATATAGATCGCTGAATATACTCGGCTCCGGCATGCTTCCAAATTGCACAGGAAGCCGACTCTAGCTGGTTGCAGCATTCAATGAATGTACTTTTCCGAATATACTATATATTATATAAAAACATCTGATTATTTTCAAATTCATATGTTTCACTGGTTGTTATTTTAATTTGATTATTATCAATTTTAATCGTGTTAATGCAGAGACATCAGGGTGACATTCACAGGTGGACAGACGTGAACAGAAGAGGTAAGACATGCACTGGAGCCCAGCACAGGATATGCAACCACAGGTCGCAGGCATCAAAATAGTCAGGCATGAAATAATTGTGACTAATTGACTAATCGAAAAATAAAATTGAACGATTAGTCGACTACCAAAATAATCATTAGTTGCAGCCCTAAAAATTATTCAACACAAATTCAAATATAGCAAACATTCAAATGATTATTAGAATCATTTGGACAAAATTAGCTGTTAAATCAATTAATTGATAAAACAGTTGACATGATTAATCATATATATAATAATTGTTATTAGCAGCTCCAATGCATTTGTATATACTTTCTAGGCTGGAATACGTTTAATGAAATAAAACATGCATAAATGATTAATTACGCATAATAACAATACATGATGATCTATTTTACAAATATACACAAATCCTCATTACAACATCTATCACCACACATACATAACATCAAACATAAAAACCACAACATCAGCACATAAGACTTAAAAATGAAATAATTACAGTCAGAAATGAAAGCAGTAATTACAAATTTTTTGTCAAACATGTGATTAATGCTGTGTGAGGTTCAGAAGATGAGCAATCACATCTTGTACACAAGTAAAATCTTCTGTCCTGCCATTATACCCACTACACATATTGATTAATGGGACATCTTATTTCTCAGTCATTCAAGCCACTGCTGCTGATAAAACACAGCTCCTGTACTCTCGTATGAACATATGAACAGTGCACACCCTCTTTCTGACACACTGCCACTGAGTACTTTCAGCCAATGAATTATTCAGCAGAACTGTGCCAAGAAATGCTGCTTGGGACTCATTTATAGTTCTAAAATAGCAAAGTTTAAATAAATAGACTAACTGCAGCCTTTTATCTCATACCTTTCATGTACAGACAAGTTAAAAACAGAAAATAATTGCAGGTCATAAGACTGATTCATTTCTTTGAAAATGAATTTGCTGGGAAATTTAGAGTTTTTTTTAATATGTTTTGCATGAAAGATGAATGCAAAACAATACTCTTATTTTACTCATCATCTAATAATCACAATTTAAATCCCGTCCATCTTACTACATTTCAAAGTTTCTTATAAAATTTACAAGATCTCCTTTTCAGTCCTATTTCCCGTAACCCTAAAACTTTTAAAAAGTTGTATTTTATACTTACTTTCTCCAGACTTATTTGTATTTGGTAGCTGATTTTCCCGAGTTCTTACACATGAAATGTCCTCGCTTGTCTTTGTGTCACACTGTAAAAATTCAGACTTCACCTTGACAGAAGGCTCCAGAGATGAACAGCATTTGCTTTCAGAAGACACTGACCCGGTCACCACTCCATCTTGACATTCATATTGAAGGTTGTCTTCCTCGACACTGTTCACACTTGTCTGGTTGGGAGTCTCAATGCTGACTGACTTGTCTTCTGCCTCTGCTTTAATACTCACTGACCTCAGTTTGCAGTCACCATCCTTAATGCAGCAACTCTCCTGGTTAAGGTCGGATGATTCCCATTCACAGTTCTCCTCCTTAATAGTTACAGTCATTATCGCCATGGTATTTACATCAGCCTCACACGTCTCCTCTTTCACATCCATCTACACGTTAGAGTAAATGGAAGCTTTTAATCCTCTGTGGGGGGGGGGGGAAAATGTATGGTCAATCAATGGAAAATGAACAAAATAACAGGTTTCAGTTGTGCTAATACAAGTACAAAGGCTTCTCTAATAACCAATTAGTGGGGCGGATGGCTGGGACGTCCTGATTATGGAAGCACAGGGGGAGAGAGTATTTCCAGGACAGTTTCTACCCCAGAACAACAGAGGACTGACCCCTTGGTTTCCAGTGGGGCCATGGATCATGAGCATGGGAGCTCACTCCTGCTGGGGCCAGTGACCACATCCAGGTGGCGAATGAATGCTTTCAGGGCCCTATTTGGCCGCACTTCCACCACAACTAGAAGTACGGCTGGAAGAAGCTCATGGGGCTCACTGGGTGCCCTATAAAAAGAGGCCAGTCACCAGAAGTCAGCAGCCAGAGTTGGAAGGAAGAGGACAAAGCCTCAGGAGGAGTGGAGTCGGAAGGACTGGCGGCAAGAACGGACTGTGTTATGCTTTGTGGCTTGTGTGCTGTGGAAGACAACACTCTCTAAATAAACCGTGTGCTGTGTGGTAATTGGTGTCCTGCCTGTTTCTGTCAGGGTAGCTGTATGCGCCTTGGGCATCACACCACTTATGAACAGTTGTTTTTTTTTTTTTTTTTTTTACATTATCGCACCTAAATTACATACCAAAAAATAAACAGTTATTACTCTGCTTATGTTATAAAAGGAACTGCAAATAGCGGAAGAGTATCGAGTACCACACTTAGGTTTTTAATCATATTACTTTCATTTCAAAAACTGTTCTTTACACCAATATTAAATATATAAAACACAAAAAACTTTGCCCTTCAGGGATTTCTTTTCAAAATAATGGGAATTTACAGTACATAAAGACATTTTATGATGCACATCCCTGGAATAAAGTTTCTTTTGTGCTCCAATCTGTACTAGGGTTAGATGTCACATCCAAGAGCATTGCAAAACTATACTGTTTCACACAAGGTGTCCCCTTTTTTCAAAATCTTTCAAAATAATTACAGCAGTTGCATCCATATATTTTTTTATTTAAAAAAAAGTCTGCATTAGTCTACAGTATATACACAAGACACACACACACATACATACACAATCTACATATCACTCTGAACTAATAAGTAAACAGTTTGTAACTATTCTGTACTCATCCAAACTTTTATTTTCAAAATTTTTTTCATGCCAGTTTAATGTTTTCATTTATTTATTTTTTGCTGTTGTTGCTTTGTTCTGGCATTTCATGTGTGAAATAGATTAAGTACTGTAGCAGATGGCTGGGGCCCTTGCCTGTCCAGGATGCCTTGATGATGGAAGGACCGGGAGAGAGACAATACCTCTCCCGGGACATGAAATGGCAGCCCCCCGGGGGTGCCTGGACAGTTTTGGAAGCCAGGACTGCAGCACTTCTGCCACACGTGACTAGCAGAGGATGTGGGTGCCCATGCAGCATTTCCGCCACAACAGAAAATGCTGCTGGAAGATTGTCAAGGAGCACCTGGTGCTCTTCCAGGTGCAGTATAAAGGAGGTCGTCTCACTACATTCAGGGAGCCAGAGTCGGGAGTAAGGAGACAAAGCTTGCGGAGAGGAGTGGAGGTGGCAGAAAAAAAAAAAAAAGAGAGAAATAAAAGAGACAAAGGGACTGATCAATAGTATTGTTAGTGATTTGTGTGCTGTGCTGTAAAGGCAAGGAAGAAAATTAAAGCGAGTGTGCATGTACTTGTGGCACTGTGCTCATCTGTGTCGGGGTTGACTTTCACAGTACAGTGGTACCTCTGGTCACGACCGTAATTCGTTCCAAAACTCTGGACGCGACCCAATTTAGTCGTGACCCGAACGTAATTCCCCCATAAGTTTGTATGTAAATACAATTAATCCGTTCCAGACCGTATGAACTGTATGTAAATATATATATTTTAAGCACAAAAAAAGTTAATTATACCATAGAATGCACAATGTAATAGTAAACTAAATGTAAAAACATTGAATAATACTGAGAAAACCTTGAACAACAGAGAAAACTAACATTGTGAGAGTTTGCGCTAGACCCTTACGAACCGCTCGCTGTAAACACATTTTTTTTAATGAGTTTTAAGCACAGGGAAAAAAAATTAAATGCCACTTCTCTTGCAAAACTTTTCAAACCACGCTCTACTGGCTTTAAATTCCTCACCTTCGCCACTTGAGAGGATTTTTTTTTTTTTTCAGCAAATCACCATGAATCTTCCTGGCTTTCTCGCATATGATCGCCTCGCTTATGCAAGTTGCTTCTCGTTCAACCAGACTAGCAACAGTTTTTCCACCTCTTCCAGCACTTGAGGCATATGATTGGTTAACATTGTAACTCCTTTTGCAATATCAGCTGCTTTGTTAGGCCCTGTATACACAAACAAAAGAAAATGGGAAACGGAGAATGGCAAATCATTGGCACGTACGAACGGCGTAGGGAAACTGGCCACCCGTGTTTTTGTTTGCTACCAGTGGTCGTGAACAAATGCAAAATTTTGGCAAACTTTTTGATTGTAACTCGATTTGTACGTGTTCAGAAACGTTCGTGACCAGAGGTTCTATTGTACATACATACATTTTCATACCAGTTTCTTCCAGTGCTGGATTATGGGGTTGGGACAAACCCTTTGCTGGCAGTACAGGGCAGGAAACGCCCGTGGATAGGTCCCCCCAGAGCTAAACACACATATCACACATACACCTAAACTCATGTTTCTCAGCCACCTTTAGGTCACAGGTGGAGGTCAGTGTGTCACGAGCACATGAGACTTGTTCACGGTATTGCACTCATATTCTGCCTTCCTGGAAGGAGGATAAGGTGAGCATGATTAGAAACGGGATAAAAAAAAAAATACTGTGCGGTGCTGTTTATCCTTTTAATGGATGAGGCATGGATTCAATTATACTATGAACAGGGCACAAGATAAAACTGCCCTTTTTCCCCTCATGTGCTCAAGACAAAAACGCATACTGTGTCTGTAACTGACAAGTCAGAAGTTTCTTTCTTTCTATTTTTTTTCCTTTTTAGTCATTCTGGTGTGTGTTCAGGTCATTGTGTGTATTTATTTACTTGTTAAGTGAGCTTCTGAAAAAAAAGTCCAATTTCCCCCTTGTGATAGATAAAATGTTATCTATCTAATTAAACTGTATATAACACACTTCCCATTAATTGAATTAGGTTGCTCCTAATTTAAACCAAATATGTATATCCTAATGTAATAATAACAACACTAATAATACATTTCACAGCAGAAGGATTCTGTACAAAGCATAAAAAAAGATGGTTAAAAATTCAAAAAAAGGATAGCAGAAAAAGATAAAACAGATTATAGAAATGATTAAGCAAATAGTTAAGTTTTAAGTCTATTTTGAAAAATGGTCAGTGACCCGACTTCTTTGATCTACTGAAGAAGAGCAATTCACATGGTTAGAGGTGAGACACAAATGGCTCTCTCACCCAAGGTTCTCTGCCTAGTCTTAGGAATGGTAAGCTTCAGATGATCGGAGGTGGCAGGCTGGACCAGGGGTGCGCGATCTGATGAATTTAGATTATGATCGATCTTAAAAACATCCACAATCTAATTTTCAAGTGAATCGTACAGACAGTGATGTTTTATATTCTTCTAATACTCGATACTGATGGATCCATGCCAAGTCCACAAACCAACAGAATGATTTCCCATCGTGATTGGCCAAATTATATCATGAGTCCCCACCACGGCATTCTTGTGTGAAGAAGCTGAAAACAGTTCATAGCGCGCAAGCATCATGGTGGATGAGGAGCTAGTGCCAAAGAAGGACTCAACGTTAGTAGTGTGGCAGTGGTTCAACTATGCACAGTCAGATACTGCACAAAGAAAAGTTATATGTAAAATTTCTTGGACAACAGTGGGCAGTTCAGGAAAGCAATACAACAAATCTATTTAATCTTCTTAAATGGAGACAACTGAAGGAACATGCCGGTCCAGTCAGTACAACCCCACTCATCTATATCTCGCATGGTCGCAAAGCATAAACATTTAGCGTTTACCGATGCATTAGAGCAGTTGAAAAAATATGACAAAATCAGCAAACGATGGAAAGAGGTGGCTGTGGTGGTCACATTCTACCTAGCTAAGGATATGGTACCATTCAAAGTTGTAGACAATGTGGGTTTTAAGAAACTGACGCACGCTTTAGAAGCACGATATGATCTTCCAAGTCACAAATATTTTTCTGATGTGGACATTCCGCATATGTATAGCGAATTGCCGACTGAGGGTTGCGAATCAATTAAAGAATGGCGCATTTTTTGCAACGACGAGTGACTTATGGTCCAGTCAAACATCTGAGTCGTACCCGAGTCTGAATGCCAGGCAAAAAAGTATCTTTGTATCCCAGCAACCAGTGCACCATCAGAAAGAGAGTGTTTAGCACGGGTGGCAGTATCGTCACAAGTAAAAGGGCTGCTCTGAAACCCCATAAAGTGGATCAATTGATTTTCCTTGCCAAAAATCTGTGATTGTGAAAGCAGAAAATCATTACATCTAATGTAAACTGAATGTCAACCTAATCTTTTATGTTTAAAATATGTAACTAAAGGACCTGGAGTTTAATTAGCTAGTTCAATAGCATAGTGAAGTTGTTTGTACCTGTATTTAAAATGAAAGGTACTGGATATTTGATTCACCTCTTACTACCTCATCTACCTTTCTACCTCTAATTTTAACTGTTTGTTACTCTGTTTTGGTTTGTTATGTTAATTTTATTACCTATAATGATTGTGAAATAGTCTTCTGACAGTTATAAGGTTTACATTTAAATACATTTTTAAAAAAATCTGTTTTAGGGGTATGTGGCTGTTGATCCCAACTTGAAACTGAAACTGTAAAACATTTTTTAATTTTGTGTGAAATTGCCAGAATTTTAAAAGTGCACTTGCTTATATGGGTTATATTTATGTTATCTGTTAGCTGCTGATTATGATTTTTAAAAGAATGTTCAAGTTTGAAAGAGTCAGAATTTGAAAATTGCACTTGTTTAGCTTTATTATTTCTAGAATTATTTTCATATGTAATCTATTTAAAATTGAATTCAACTTAGTTTGATACTTAAAACAAAATGTAACTTAGATCTTAATGAGTTTGAGTCCAGACATTCTCCTAAGTGTATGGCCACACTGAAAAGAGAGATCGCAATTTGGATCATGATTTTGTGTTAAAAGGATTGTGATATGGTTTTTTGGAAAGATCGCCCACCCCTAGGCTGGCACATACATGTGTAAATGATTAGAGAGATGAGATGCAGTTTGGTCATTTAAGGCTTTGTAGGTTAACAGAAGTATTTTAAAGTGAATACGAGAATCAATTGGAAGCCAAAGTACTTTCTTCAAAGTTGTTCTAATATCTTCTCAGGGCTGGGTGTAGTAAAAACTCCAGGGGCAGTGTTCTGAACATACTGCAGATTGTTTAGAACAGACTTTGGAAGAAAATACAATAACGCATTACAGTTATACAGCCTACATGTAATGGAATGGAATCACAGATCTACAGCAGCTGATCGGAAAGAGAATGATCGGTATACAGCATCAAGCACACGTTGCCTCAGCCATGCTGCCTATTTGAACTGCTCTCATACGGCAAACGCTTTAGAGCATTTCTTGTACGGACCTCGCGGTTCAGAAACAGTTTCATCCCAAGAACTATAAACGCACTCAATCAGTCCATCAAGTGCTCCTTGTGGAACACTTTGTACTTATAGGTACAAAAACCTTACTGTAAACTTGCGATACTGTTATAATATTGCACAACCTGAGCCACTTTATAAAGCACTTATTTACATATGATGACGATTTTTAAGGTGAAATGCAGAAAAAAAATGTTCATCATATTATACAGATAAAACTATAACTTCATTTAAATAATCTATATTGTTAATAATTAAAAACGTGAGGACACGGTGCTGCAGCGCTAAAGAGGAGATGTCGCTCCATTTACGGATTATTCCTGCCTCGCGCTGTATTCTTGCTGGTGCGACACTGGAAGGATAGATGGATAGAATAATTAAACACGTACTACAAAGATATTTCAATGTTCCTTAAAAGTTTTGAAGAATCGGCATTCTAAGCTTACAGATGGCTTAACATCTATTACAGAACTGATTGTGTGGCGATTGGGTATTTGGAGAAAGAAAAGTAAGGACAGGAATTGGGGGTTAGTATGTTTGAAAGAGACAGTACTGCTGCAATAAAGTATTTAATCAAAGGTCGCGCAAGGCGCAACAAGCATCTTGCGTGAGACATGAACAATCACTGCACCACCGTGTTCCAATGTATAATAACATACTTTAACTCCTATCATCATTAAAATGATATGTATACATCTCAGTATTTTAATTATTCAGAGAGTTGTAATATTACAAATGTAATGGATTCTGTGTCCTGTCCGAGGAAGAGCATGTAGTGATTCACACACATAGAGCACATAGATGATCAAATACAAAACAAAGCATTTAACGAGCTACTTTAGTTATGATGGGATTTGAGAAACTAGTACATTAGACGATTTTAAGATGAAGTTTATGATGTTCTACTTTAATGACAAAATAAACTACATGATTAAAGTGGAAATTTCGAGATTAAAGTTGACATTTAGTGCTTTTCCCCACTGTGTGCCTTTTTTTTTTTTCTCTGTACCCTAATAAGCTTTCATATGACACTCAGATGGGCCTTTTCACAGCGACTGATATATGACAACTTCTTTTTTTACTTTGGGCACTGTGCGACTTTGTGAACTTGAGCTTTTCTCTGACACGCTATGTCACTCAATCAACTTCCTTTTGTTGTTTATACCACTGTTTAAACCAACAAATAGTATGTTTTTCCTTGCCTCAACTTGGTATTCAATGAAATTCTTCTATTTTCTCTCGTGCTTTTGACATTGTCTTTTTACAGAAGGCTGAGCTTAAGGGCTATTTATATTGATTTGCATATTCAAAAATACGTAATTCCTGGAGGAGTCGGGGCGGGACAGCAGGCGTGTGCACATGCGTTACTTTTCACACTGACCGGGATTTATGAAGCGGAACAACGTGGAAGTTGGCATTCGCACAGATTTATGCATCTGGATTTTTTTATGTGTATGAACATTTCCACTTTTGTGCTTACGCCATGTTATAGTGTGAGTTCTACGCACGGCGTTATGCATGAGGCCCCAGGACTGACGAAAACAGCAGAATTATTATGAGCTTGGGTAATTTTTTCATAAAGATAAGAGTTTTTTTTACCTGATGCAATTATTTCTGAAATGAAGGATTTTCTTTCAGAGGCGAGTGCCTCCCTGTATGCTTGTTGAAGTGCTCGGAGTGCCTTACAAGATCACCTCCTGTGTTCAAGTACATGTCCCTGGATTTTCAAGGAAAGCTCTTCCTCAGAAGGAGGATGAGCAAAATTAACAATATGTGATTTAATAGGAGCTACAGTGTTTAGGGTGGAAGATAATAAAACATTACAACTTGTAATTACCGTATATACTCACATATAAGTCGGGTCTTGAAACGTGAAAAATGATCATAAAATCAGATCACGACTTATACCCCCATTCCAAATTGCGACACATTTTTTTTTTTTTTCCCCAACCTCTTCATGCCTCCTCTAATCTCGCACCAGTTTCTCACATACATCACACTTTGTTGCAGCAGCGCAGTTACCAATTTCTTTCGCCACTTCAAAGACTTTTAATTTAAAACCAACTTCATATTTTCTTCTGATTGAACACTCCATCGTAGATAAGGGATGTTCTTATGATAAAGGTGTATGAGGGTGTGATTAGAGGTGGGCGGTATGACCAAAATTGTATATCACGGTATTTTTCTAAATTCTGCCGGTTTCACGGTATTAGACGGTATTTTTTCCCCCATACATGAGTGGATGTTAACCACATTTTCCACTGCAATTACTGCAGTAGACTGGCTAAGAATAACCTATTAGACTGTTAAGAGAATTGTACATCGTACAAAAAGACATTTTAATGTGCACACAAGTATTAATCTAGGTTTGCATGGCCCCATATAGTGATAGTTTTCAAGGGGGTGGCACTAAAGAGAAGAAATCACATTGCATGACAGATGCAGTCAAAATATAGAACCTTTAATTGAACAAATTTTGCAAAAGCTTAAACTATGATTTTGACAACATATTTTCAACCATCCAAAGAGGCATTTAGACTTAAAAATATAAAAGATAAAAGAGTAAAATATCCAGAGGTGTTTGTCAAAAGTTGGATTGCACTGAACACGTCTTAGAAAAGGAATAAATAGTAAATATTTTTTGTAAACCAACTACACTTTCTGTTAATGTTAACAATCTCTGTCCACTGACACGTTAAAGTGACTTTTTAAACAATTTTACCATCATTAAACTGCATAATATTTAAACTAATAAATAATAACAATAAAATAAATAATAGTAGTATTACTGATAGTTGCACCATTACTTCAAGGCTTCAAGCCCAGGTGCATTACACAGTATTCACCAAATTAAAATAAAATAAAACAAGTGCAACTTGGTGATGACATCTTACCAACTGTACCATCATTTAGGCAAACTGCATTAATATGGACCTTGCTTCAAGCTAAGCTATATACATAAATAATAAAAACTGCAACTTGCATTTATAATGCTGTTTGTGGTATAGCCCTATGGAAGTGCATTTGGGCCACTGTGAAGAAAAAAAAATATGGACACGGAAGAAAAAAACAAACTATATGTTGAGAATAAATTCGACATGTTGACTATGTCAAGATTAAAGACGACATTTCCACTTTATTCTCATAGTTTATTTTATAATTAAAGTAGAATGTTGTAAACTAAACTTCATCCTAAAATCAATGTTTAATTCACTAGATTTTCTCAAACCCCGTCACAAGTTAATGCACCACATCAAATACTTTGTGTTAAGTGTTCCCCGACCCAGTCGTTAATCACTACACTTCTTAAACTGACTTCCTCCGCACTAAGAGCAGGCGCCTGCAGCAATCACCGCACAGATAAACGTCTTTGTGAAATTAAAACTAGTTATTAACTTAGCCGACGGAGTGTTCAGAACTTTAAAAATATCTTCGTTATACATGTTTAATTATGCCATCCATTCAGAGTTGCACCCATCTCTGAACGAGTCGCCACCACATCGCAGGATCAATACAAGCAAAACATACACTAGCAAGTACAAAAACAAGTACAACTTGGCTTGCAGTATTATCCAGTAGTATAGAAACAGTATTTACACATCTGACCTTTTAAAACTAAAGCATCTCGAGGCGACAGATGTGACTGGTTTTTTTTCGGCTATCTGTCCATTTTCACCGCACGGCATACCTATGCTACCGCCCACTATTTGGTGGTGTAGCAGTGAAAAAGAGCCCTAGTGCAACAAATCTGTGTTTAGCGGTGTAGCAGTGAAAAAGGTCCCCACTTGAACAGTTTCCTGCTGCGCCACGTTCCGAACGTCGTTTAGGCAATTTAAACCAGTGTTGCGGTATAAGAAAAATCCATATCATAAAAAAAATAAAAAACAGTTTTCGGTATGAACCGGTATACCGCCCAGCACTAGGTGTGATATACAAAAAAAAAAAAAAAAAAAAAAAAACACAAAACAGTGCAAACATCACTTCGGAATAGTTCGGGTATTACCGTGTGGTCACGTAGGCACAATACTTTGGGGGGGGAAAAAAAAGGCTGTGTGCTCTGTGGTTACCCTCTCAGGTGGACGTTAGCATATCATAATCTCTTGGACCAATAGCGTGAGTTTTCCACATTCAACTTATATGACCGACAATATAAAATACCAGAAATTATACGGTAAAAATCAAGCCTCAACTCATCCATGGGAAAACTTAAACGCGACTATATACGGTAGATCAGAGGTTGAAAGAGTAGAGAACACCAGAATGTGTGCACTAGAATATTCAACCATAGCATCATATGGCAGTCAGTCATCGTACAACCGCTATATCCTAACACAGGGTCATGGGGATCTGCTGGAGCCAATCCCAGCCAGTACAGGGCACAAGGCAAGAACAAATCCCGGACAGGGCAATAGCCCACCGCAGGACACACACACACACACAAATTTAGGATCGCCAATGCACCTAACCTGCATGTCTTTGGTCTGTGGGAGGAAACCCACACAGACACGGGGAGAACATGGAAACTCCATGCAGGGAGGACCTGGGAAGCAAACCCTGGTCTCCTTACTGCGATGGAGCAGCGCTACCACAGCACCACCGTGCCGTCCATAGCATCATATGGATTTAGTGATTTAATACTTTTAAATGAAACAATACCTTACATTTAGTTAAGGGTAGATGTTATATTTGTAACTATTCTGAGGCACAGACTTAATATAAAATATGATCTTGAGTGTGAGTAGGAAATTAAACTGTAAGAGGTCAAAACACTCTAACAAACATAAAAAATGAGCTCTAACAGTACAATTATAAGAATCAATATTAATGTTAAAAATCACCAAACAATATAACAGAAAACCTTATAACAACATTTATTTATATAGCACATGTTCACACAAATGGTGTAGCTCAAAATGCTTTACAAGATGAAGAAAGAAAGGTTTATATAAAACAAAAATAAGATTAGGCAATACTAAATAACAAAGAATAAAGTAAGGTCAGATGGGCCAGAGGGGGAAAAAAAATCTGCAGGGGCTTCCAGGCCAAGAGACTGCCTAAAATAAATTATCTAAATCAGTCATCATGGTTTTCAGACTTCACGCAACAAGAATTTGATGATGATGGTCACGTGGACATCTAAGGGTACTCCCTTCAGTCCATCAACGTAGGGACTGAATGGTGCCTTGATTAGCTGGTCATTGCGCAGAACGCCATCACAGAAAAATGGAAAAAGAACAATGGAGAATAGTAAAGGTTAGCATGGACTGTGGTGCCTTGAGGAAAAGTATATTTCAATGCACACATGGCTTAACAGAGATATACTTAAATGTAGCTATGAGTAAGCCATGTTATAAAACAAATAGCTGCAAGTAACTTGTATAAATCAAATTAAAAAAAACGGAACAGAGTTTAGGAGGGCAATATAATAAAACAAAACTAACTGGAGATGTACTACACAATTTAAAAGACAAATATTCAAATGATTTAAAATCAAGACAAGGAAGCCCCTTGATTAAAAGCCCATTGTGAAATATTACAGTTAAATCGCCACCACGTCCAGAAGTGTGTGGTTTACCTGTAGATAAATAATCATTTGGTGTAGTCTGTTTAAGTTTGAAGTCTTGGTAAAGTCCATAATGTTCATGGAATTGATAATGATAAAGTTATTGATAACTTTAGCATTATAGTTTAACAGAAATTAAGCACTGCCATTTTAATTTGATTGAAATTATGAAGGGGCAAAGGAAGATTAATCATTTCAGGTAATACCACATTATTTATTTTGTAATTACATGAGAGGTGCACTTTTTAAAAATGCTGATGGTTTGAAAAGATGACCAGAATAGAACCGGGCTAAACTGACTGACTGAAACCCAACCCAGGCTGCATTTAAGACATATAACAATGCTGAAATCCCAATGCTGAAGTTGAACAAGAGGACAAAAAATACCATTTTGTCCTCCAACAGAGAAGATCCTTGGAGTAGCAGATTAGCACACACTATGAAAGGAAGACAAAAGTACCCGCCGAACTTGGGTATACTCCTGTGGCAGTGCAGTGGAGATTGTTCATGCACGCAGAAAGCACCAGCAATTAAAACACTGGTAGATAATAAAAGTAGTAATTATAGAAGTACAAAATCCTAAGAAAACACTAAATATTCTAACAGCAGCAAAGTGATAGCCAAAATGCCCACAGTGTACTTGCAGCTCTAGAACTGGCACTCCAAAACACTGTTTGTGCGTTAAATGATTAAAAAGTAAATAACAAAAATTACTTAAATCTTTTTATCATTTTTATTTCTTTGTAAATGAATGTTTTCAGATGGGGTCAAAAATTCACTATTGAATTCACTAAGTTTAGATTCCGATTCTATGTTTAAAATATCAAAAATAGTTGATCATAGCGTGTTGATGATATGTGTCTGTGGAAAATTGAAATTGATTTTATTATCTTAAATTTACAAATTTCAATGGAAATATGCTTTTTGCATTGTGTAGAGCTCCTGGATGACTACATTTTCATAAAGATACAAAAATTAAGAACAAATAGATTCCAAGATATCCACTCAGAACACCAAGATCTACATGCTACAATGACTTCCCATAAATTTAGCCTATCCTTTTCAAACAAGTTGAATTGTGTTGACACACAGCTGTATTTATCAATAGCACCTGATGACCCCCATTCTCTTGATTCACTAACACAATGTCTAACCTGTATCTCAGAATGGATGAATAGTAACTTTCTCAAATTAAATAAAGAGAAAACCAAAATCTTAGTGATTGGCAATAATGGATACAATGACGCTATTAGAAATAAACTGGATGCATTAGGATTAAAAGTCAAAATGCAGGTAAAAAGCTTGGGGTAACCGTTGACTGTAATCTGAGTTTTAAATCGTATATTAATCAGATCACTAGGACAGCATTTTTTCACTTAATAAACATAGCAAAAGTTAAACCTCTTATATCATCGAAAGATGCAGAGAAATTAGTTCACGCGTTTGTTTTCAGTCGGATAGATTACTGTAACGCACTCCTCTCAGGACTACCCAAAAAAAGACATAAATCGTTTGCAACTAGTGCAGAATGCAGCTGCTAGAATCCTTACCAGGAAAAGAAAATCCGAACACATTTCTCCAGTTTTGATGTCACTACACTGGTTACCTGTGTCATTCAGAATTGACTTTAAAATTCTGCTTATCTATACTAATAAAAGGCAAAGCCCTCACTGACTCACTAACTGACTGACTGACTGACTCATCACTAATTCTCCAACTTCCCGTGTAGGTAGAAGGCTGAAATTTGGCAGGCTCATTCCTTACAGCTTACTTACAAAAGTTAGGCTGGTTTCATTTCGAAATTCTACGCGTAATGGTCATAACTGGAACCTGTTTCACTGACTCACTCATCACTAATTCTCCAACTTCCCGTGTAGGTAGAAGGCTGAAATTTGGCAGGCTCATTCCTTACAGCTTACTTACAAAAGTTAGGCAGGTTTAATTTCGAAATTCTACGCGTAATGGTCATAACTGGAACCTGTTTTTTGTCCATATACTCTAATGGAGGAGGTGGAGTCACGTATTGCGTCATCACGTATTACGCCTCCTACGTAATCACGTGAACTGAAAACGAGGAAGAGATTTACAGCACAAGTCAAACGCGGGAACGAAGGTAAATGACGTTAATTGTTGAGTGTCTTTTAATACTGTGTAAGCATACATATTAACACATGTGCAATTAAACGTGTGCATTTACCGGGTGATTTCTCAGGCTTAAAAGCTCGCCTTTTATTAAAAAGGTAAATGCAAACTCTTTTCATTCTGAAGGGCACAAACCACGTTAGATTTCAGCCGTTAAACGCGCAAAAATGTCAGTACACCACATAAATAAGCGCAACATATTGTCAGTTGTATTGTATGCTTACAATACATATAGAAATGTGTTAATCGTTAGCTAATATTATGGGATGGTGTTTTTCGACTCGCGCCTTGATTTAAACGATTGCATGTCTTGGTGGGTTTGCGTAGCTTATTGTCAATATCTGTACACCTCTTTTTAAGACTTAATTTAAAAAGGTTTTCTTTTCTTCTTAATTAAAATTTAAAAGCAATACTTCACCGCTGCGAAGCCCCTCTAGCGCTGACGTCCGAGGTTCGATTACCGTAAGCGAGTGCAGTAAGTGTGTACGCTTGATGAGCCAAGAATAAGGGGGAAAGACGTGTCGCGTACTCTTTGCATAATTTGACAGTAAACTATTTTCATCCATTCTATGATCTGCTTCTCACAACTGAAGGCACCGTGGCTGATGTTACCTGACTTGCTGGCCAACCATAAGCGTTACCTGGTAGGTAACCACCCACCCACTCACTTCACTCCCTTACGGTAATCGAACCTCGGACGTCAGCGCTAGAGGCAAAGCCCCTAAAATTGCGCCACAGCGTGAGGTTCGTTTATTTGACAGCATGTAGATCGGGGTAATTACATTCACGGCATTCGTAGTCTGATTCACAATCTGATTGTATGGGTGGTTACCTACCAGGTAACGCTTATGGTTAGCCAGCAAGTCAGCTCGAAGTGATCACTCGAGTAAAGGCAGCTTCACAAAAAAACAGATCCTTAACAAACTGTTATTGGTATATTTTCCCTCAATTTTAAAAGGTTTTCTTTTCTTCTTAATAAAAATTTAAAAGCAGTACTTCGCCGGTGCGAAGCGCGGGGATTTGAGCGACTGACGCATACAGACATATTCATGAGTGCAGGTACTTCAGAAAGAAAGCACCGTGTAAACCTAAACTTTAAATTAAGTTCATAGACCTACAAAAGGTTGCCATTGATTTGAGGCAAGATTGCTTTTCTCATGTACAACTATATGTTGCACTCTTAACAGTAAGCTTGCACAGCTTGGTCATATTACAACCTGAGTGCTGAACTGACAACGTCGTATACAAACAGAACTATAACAATTGTAATAAACAAACAAAAAAAAAAAGCGAAGAACCCTTGGATTTAATAAAAAGGCTCCTTCCTTGGCGAAGCAAGGAAAAAGGAAGACCTTATATGGCGTTCGTTTATAAAACAGCAGAAAAGCTATGTTAAGGCTGCTTCACAAAAAAAACAGATCCTTAACAAATTGCTATTGGGATATTTTCCCTCAATTTAAAAAGCTTTTCTTCTTAATAAAAATTTAAAAGCAGTACTTCGCGGGGATTTAGATATAGATATATATATGTATATAGATATATATATGTATATAGATATATATATATATATATATAGATATATATATATATATAGATATATATATATATATATATATATATATATATATATATATATATATATATAGATATATATAGACATACATACATATATCTATATCTATATCTATTTCTATATCTATATATATATATATATATCTATATCTATATCTATTTCTATATCTATATATATATATATATATATATATCTATATATATCTATATCTATATATTCATATATATATATATATATCTATATATTCATATATATATATATATATATATCTATATCTATATATATATATATATATATATATATTCATATATATATATATATATATATCTATATATTCATATATATATATATATATATATCTATATATTCATATATATATATATATATATATCTATATATTCATATATATATATATATATATATCTATATATATATATATATATATATATATATATATATATGTAGGCTTATAAGTACTGCCTTACTTCTCTTTGAGAAAGGAAGATGTAATGATACTTGATTTAAACGATTCCATGTCTTGGTGGGTTTGCGTAGCTTATTGTCAATATCTTTACACCTGTTTTTAAGACTTATTGACTGAAACGGGCTTTCACAAAAAAAGTTAGGGCTTTGCTACAGGATACACCCTCCACAAGTTAAGCAAGTAAAAATAAAAGTGTATATTTCTGTTTTATTTAAACCTTTTAAGTTTGTATGCATAGCCCCATTTGGCTGTTTTAGTTTTTTTTTTTCTTTCTTCAGTAATATTAAATCTCCTTAAAGAAAAAGAACATATGCATTTTACTTTTTTGTATCTCTTTAGTAATATTTTAGTGTAAAAGGATAACCAGTATTTAAACCTTTTATGTTACTTTATAAAGTTATTTTACACAATGTTGAAAACTTAATAAGAAAGCTACATATTTTGGCAGCTGCTGCTTTAATTTTCAATGAAATGAAAAAATGCTCTCCAAGAGAAAACCTCAATGAAGAAGAAACAGTTTGCACTATCTAAAAAGGAGAAACCCTCATTTATAAAGGTTTGCTGCAGATGACTTGACTGAAAATAAATTAATACTTCCTATTTGTATAATACATATTTATCTATTTTACTTATGCCTTTATTCCAGCAACTTGCAACATCTGAGGTGCAATTTGTTACATTACTTTTGTTTTTTGCAGCACAGGCAGGTGAAGTGACTTCCTCAGGGTCACACAGTGATGTCAGTACCAGGATTTGAACTGACAAGCTCCGGGTTTGCTGAAATATTACTGAAGAAAGAAAAAAAATGAAAACGGGCTAATAGGGCTATGCATACAAATGTCCATCCATCCATTATCCAACCCGCTATATCCTAAATACAGGAGCCAATAAGTAGATATGTATATATACAGTATATATATACAGTATATATATATATATATATATATATATATATATATATATATGTGTGAATGTATGTATATATGTATGTCTATATTTATATGTATATATATATATATATATGTAGATATGTAAATTTGTATATGTATATATATATATATATGTATATGTGGATGTGTATATGTATATACAGTAATCCCTCCTCCATCGCGGGGGTTGCGTTTCAGAGCCTCCCGTGAAATAAGAAAATCCGCGAAGTAAAAACCATATGTTTATATGGTTATTTTTATATTGTCATGCTTGGGTCACAGATTTGCGCAGAAACACAGGAGGTTGTAGAGAGACAGGAACGTTATTCAAACAGTGCAAACAAACATTTGTCTCTTATGCAAAAGTTTAAACTGTGCTCCATGACAAGACAGAGATGACAGTTCCGTCTCACAATTAAAAGAATGCAAACATATCTTCCTCTTCAAAGGAGTGCGCATCAGGAGCAAAGCCTGTCAGAAAGAGATAGAAAAGCAAACAAATCAATAGGGCTGTTTGGCTTTTAAGTATGCGAAGCACCGCGGCACAAAGCTGTTGAAGGCGGCAGCTCACACCCCCTCCGTCAGGAGCAGAGAAAGAGAGAGAGAGAGAGACAGAGTTTGTTTTTCAATCAAAAAGCAATACGTGCCCTTCGAGCTTTTAAGTATGCGAAGCACCGTGCAGCATGTCGCTTCAGGAAGCAGCTGCACAGCAGGTAGCAACGTGAAGAGAATCTTTCAGCATTTTTAGACGAGCGTCCGTATAGTCTAGGTGTGCGAACAGCCCCCCTGCTCAATCCCCCTACGTCAGGATCAGAGAAACTCAGCGCAAGAGAGAGAGAGAGAAAAGTAAGTTGGGTAGCTTCTCAGCCATCTGCCAATAGCGTCCCTTGTATGAAATCAACTGGGCAAACCAACTGAGGAAGCATGTACCAGAAATTAAAAGACCCATTGTCCGCAGAAATCCGCGAACCAGCAAAAAATCCGCGATGTATATTTAAATATGCTTATATATAAAATCCGCGATGGAGTGAAGCCGCGAAAGGCGAAGCGCGATATAGCGAGGGATTACTGTATATGTATATGTAGATATGTGTATATGTAGATATGTATATATATGTATATATGTTTATGTATATATATATGTTTACATAACCTCTTTAACATGCTACTTCTCCGCTGCGAAGCGCGGGTATTTTGCTATGGTTTATAAAGCCTTAAATAATCTCGCCCCATCTTATATATCGGAATGTCTGACACCTTATATTCCAAATCGTAACCTCAGATCCTCAACTGAGTGTCTCCTTAGAATCCCAAGAGCAAAACTTAAAAGAAGTGGTGAGGCGGCCTTCTGCTGTTATGCACCTAAAATCTTGAATAGCCTGCCAGTAGGAATTCGCCAGGCTAATACAGTGGAGCACTTTAAAAAACTGCTGAAAACACATTATTTTAACATGGCCTTCTCATAACTTCACTGTAATTTAATCCTGATACTCTGTATATCCAATTCATTATAATAACTATTCATTCAAAAGCTGTACTAACCCCTACTCTCTCTTCTGTTTCCTTTTCCGGTGTCCTTTTGGTGGTGGCTTGTGCCACCACCATCTACCCAAAGCACCATGATGTTCCAAAAATGATGGATGGATTAAAAGCCAGAAGTCTGTATGACCATCACCATCAAGTGACTCTGTGAGAACCCTAACTACAAAGAGGACTATTTCATTTATGTTAGGTAGAATGCCCAGGGGGGACTGGGCGGTCTTGTGGCCTGGAACCCCTACAAATTTTATTTTTTTCTCCAGCCTTCTGGAGTTTTTTTTTTTTGTTTGTTTTTTTCTGTCCACCCTGGCTATCGGACCTTACTCCTTTTCTATGTTAACTAATGTTGTCTTATTTTAATTTTTTCTTTTCTTTTTTTTCTTCATTATGTAAAGCACTTTGAGCTACTTTTTGTATGACAATGTGCTATATAAATAAATGTTGTTGTTGTTTGCCTTGTTATTATTAATAACACATTTTATTAATAACATGTTTGTTAACCTGAGGGAGGGCAGAATAAAAATATAAACTAAATAGCAAATGAATCAAAATGAAAATCAGTGTAACATATAGTAAAACATACATACATACATACATACATACATACATACATACATACATACATACATAACATACATACATACATACATACAAATAAAACAGAAGAAAACACAACGTAAGAGGATTCAAATCAAATCCAAGTGAAAGAAAACTAACCCAAAAAAAGTAAGGGTAGATGTGAGAGTACAGGATCTGTGGCAGAAATGGTCTGAGTCTTGCAATATTAAGAAGATGAAAAAGTACATTTGTTAATGTTTTTAATTTTTCCCACAAATGTGCAGTTACGGGCATCACTGGTAGGTGATACCTGAACACTATCAACAGGTTGACAACTATGATAATCGTATACTGTAAAGATAAGGATTACCTCTTAAAATAATCACAGTCTAGTTGAAGGAAATTGTGTTGCATCTATGACTGTATTTCTTGAAGACAATTGGTAAAGCAAGTAGAGGTTGAAATACAAGTAGATTTTACTGCAATTTAGATTTCAGTTTCATCTGCATAACAATGACAACCAAAACCATTTTTCATTATGATTTGCCCTTAGAGAAACACATAGATGCTGAACAAAATAGGCAGCAGAACTGAACTCTGTGCAACGCCAAAGTGTACTATGATTTCAGCAATACGGAAAACACGGACTAAATAACGGAATTAACGCAGAAAAACAGATTTCAGATTAGAATTTAGAGACTGAAAGGATGACTGTTACAAAACTTTCCAATAAATTAAACGACTGAATAATCTGTAGTTCTATCATTCAGATACTATTTTCTAGTTTGTTGTTTATCAAGCAAACACAATTCTTCGTAGAAATTCAGTCATGCCTCTGTTTATGCACATGTTTCCCGTATGTTTTCTTGTTAAAGGCACATGAATTAGCTAGCTGCATGAGACAGAAATGTCGAAGCGAGCAGTATCAGATACCCAACTACGGCAAAAAACTTAGAAACACCAGCTTAACTGCAAAATTGAGGGCACAACAATATCCCAGCGACTTTTCTGCGAGTTTTGTCAGCATACCATTGACTGGACACAAAAAGATACTTGCAAAGACCACGTCAAATATAAAACCTAACTCGAGAACAAGGAGAAATTAAAATATGTGGTAGATGAAGCTACAGATGTGATGATGCACGTTTTCAATCTGTAAACATTTAAGAATCATTAGAAATAATTTGCATAATTACAGGTACTGAAGAGCAGGACGTGTACATTCAACCTGCTTGTGTCATGTCATCAGTGTGGTGGGGAGAGACCTGGCAGCACTAGAAATACTTCAGTGAGGCCACATCACTATTGACGTGGGTAAAGTCTGCCTTCTTTAAGAAGCCTGCCAGGAAAAGGAGATGGGAAACATTCTTGTCACTGAAAGAGATTGGTTTTAACTAATAATGACAGCTTGATGGGGAATTTATTTTAGTTGCTTTTCTCCTTTCATTGGGTAATATTACTAGTGGCTTTATGCTAGTATTACTCCTTTGGTTTTCACATTTTTTTTCTTTTGGTAATTTCACTTTTATTTCAATATGAGTTGGCAGTTAGTGGGTAATTTACTGGTGTAGTATCATTACTAAGGTCAAGATAGACTAGACTGTATTATAATGGTGTATTAAAAGCAGCAAATGGTTTAATTTAAAAGAAAAAAATATATATCATGTATGCAGGTCAAAAATCAACTTGCATCAAGAAATGCTTTATAATTGCTTTGAATTGGGTGGTGCCATATTGCCCTCACTAATAATTATTATTCTACAAAGGTGACGAACAATAGCAGGCCAAAAAAAAAAAAAAACATGGATAACAACTCAGATATTTAATGCAGAAAGTACAGATTCATGCAAAAATTATATAAGCAAAGAGGAAGTCTGTGAAAGTACTTGTTACTGCAACAAGGCTTGCAAATCAGGAAGAAAGAATGTGGCAGGCTCAGTTATATGAAATTTATGCTCATGTTGGCTATTATAAATGTTGGTCTGTGAAATGCACACACATCATAAATTTGAAAAGTTCACACCTATTACCACAATGGGTCTGTAAAGTTTGACATGGACTGAGGCTGTCTATCTCTCCTGTGTCAATCCATCTATGCAACACGTTTACTTAATTTCATTTATTTAATTGATTTGATTTCCTGTTCATTTTACTCTAAATTTATTTGGGAACATACAGTAATATTACATAAGCTAATGTACTTGATCATATAGGAAATTACATTGTACTCTAAAATCTTCTATTGTGCGATTTTCCATTTATCAAGTGTAATTTTTTACACTCATATAATAATATTCTCCACTCCATCTCAAAAAAAGTCATTCTAAGATCTCCTTTGTCTGGACATTTGTGCTCCCTATGAGCCAGCTTGCTATGGGAGGGGCCAGACAGAACAACCCATTACTGATCCTCAAAAATATTCTAATTAAATCAGTGAGCCTTGCCCATATGAGAGATGCAAGGGCTGACAGTGGTGTTTACCTAAGAGGGCCCGAGTGCACACAGGGGGTGTCCCACAAAGCCTTTTTGGGCTCAGCACGTTAAAGTTACATGTAGCAGCCACCACACAGAACTCCGCTTACACTTTGCCATCATAGTCCATCACAAAACAAATACAAAACAGAAGTCATTGGGAAGAAAATCAGAATACCTGTAAAGTAACATTAACCTCGAAACGCTCTAACACTGCTTAACATCCATTAATGGTTTGAAGTTTACCACTGAAACAAAGGTTTTTGCCACTTCGGATACAAATTAAAGGGAAAAAAATCCATATACATTTTTCTACAAAATAATATATATATATATAAAAATATATAAATGTATACTATCTAGATTGGATTGAACAGGTTATAGAAGCTGTGTCATGTTAATTTATAAATGCACACATGCTAATATTAATGCCCAAACTTTATCAGTTAAGCTTCAGTTTAAATTTATAACTTAGCCGAAGAATAACAGTGCGTCCACTACTATTTACTCCTACTATGTATATTTCTAGTTGCTCTCAAGCTCGTATCTACTTGACTCTTGTTCAGGCTCACAGGGTCCAGTCGGTTCAGTACTTCACTCTTTTTACGTAAAGCCCGACTCGTCACTGCTCCTTCACCATCTCCGCAATCGTCTTTGAACTGGACACCGCGGACTGAATTAATAAAGGAAGGCAGAAATCAATGATCCGTGTGAGCGGCGTCTTCCCTCGTCGAGTTAAAAATTCGATAAGGACATGACTGTTAGAAAATAAGGAAAGGAACGAATGTGAGGAGACGGCGGCGTTGTCTATGACAGCACTTAAGTAGAAATGGCACTATATAAAGTGAAGTGAACAGGATATCTAAACAGCAATGAACAGAAAAATCCAAAAGTTGGACCAGAAATGACTTCACCCGAACAAAGTCCGGTGGTGGCCTGATAGACGCGAACGCGCTGCTCGCCTCTAATTCAAGTCGCATGCGATAACTTTGAGTGAAGTGAATAAAAACTTCTACATCCATAAAGTGGAGACCTCAGATACGAAGAGCTTACCTTATGTCTGCCTGTGATGCAATTATTTCTAACGTCTTTCGCACACCTGAATAATTAGTAAACACTATACTGTAGCCGTTCTTCTCGTGTAATGACAACACCAAGTAGGAGGCATCAGCGTGCATTCAGTTTCCGTCGCTCTGAATGACGTCAGGCGGCACGTGTGACGGTTTGAATGATTAGCGACTGCAAACAGGATTAAGAAATGGATGGCTGGATAGATATGACCATGAAAATAGCAATTAGAAAAATAGGGCTTTTGTAGGGATCGAAACATGTGAAACTTTTCTTTTTTTCTGAAAAAGAAACAAAAATCTTTCGATAGGTTCGGTACATTGAATTAACATTGTGCTCAGTAAAATCCACACATTTGGCAGACGGAGAATAAATCTGCAGATGAAGGTACAAGAAGGGCGTTTGTTATAAAACCACAGACGGTGTTGTAGACAAACAAATGGAAACAACCGGTTTAAATAATCAGTTGAGAGATTTGTTGATGTGGTATTTTGTTAAGACTGTGATTTATTTGCTTCTTCAACTTTATAAGGGGAACACCTCGGAACTCTTCATGCGCATCATATTATATTCTGTTTGCACACCTCATCAAGCCTTTACAGTCAAAACGTTGCGTCTTTAACTTTCTCTTTTCAGCGTGGTAGAAAAACCTTCAACATTTTTCAGAGTAGTGACTAGCAGTGGAAACGGGAACACCGCAGCTTCTTGCAAAAAAATAAATGGAAAAAGTATTTTCCTTGACCGTTTCAAAAAAAAAAAAATAGAGAACAGGGCCTGAGAGTTATATTAAGAAAACAATTTAGCAATAACTATTACCATTACTGACTGCTACATCCCAATTGCTGTTGCCACGGAGAATTTAGGACTGCTATTCACCAGCTACTATATTCGGATGTTCCGTTCCACCTTAAAATCTGGGACGGACTTAACCATTGGGCAAGTGCCCAGGGCCCCACAATAAAATGCGTTTATGAACATTTTTTTTACTTCAAACATATTAAACTTGCGATTACAGTTGTTTTTTTCAATGGACATCTGTCAACGTGTGGCTGCCCGTTCAGTCCAGACTACAATTGATTATTCCATGATACTACTGCTGTGCAGTTGGAGGTGTAGCTTGAAAGAGTAAAATTACAACATGGCTAATAAAAGAGGCTTGTAGTGTAGCAGGGTCAATCACCTAGCAGTATGTTCTGCAGAAAACAAGTTAATGACTAGAAAATGAAAGTTACTCAAGTGGAGCAGAAAAATGAAAATAAGGAAGAAGGTAAAAAAAAAAGGCTCCCAATTTAGTTTCTTTTTTTCTTGAAATAACCCGAAGCTTGATTATCCATCCATCCATTATCCAACCCGTTATATCCTAACTACAGGGTCACGGGAGTCTGCTGGAGTCAATCCCAGCCAACACAGGGTGCAAGCAGGAAACAAACCCTGGGCAGGGCGCCAGCACACCGCAGAAGCTTGATTATCCATATTACTAACCGAGAATGCTAAACCGGATGGATGCAGGGACATCCGGCCATGGGCCGTAGCCGCAAAAAGACGTACTGCGCAGGCGCCCCAAGAAATGAGGCTCCGCGAGAGGCGGACGCGACCACAGAAAAAAGGAGTGAGCACAGAAAAAAGGAGTCAAAGAAATGAGGCCCCGCGACCACAGAAAAAAGGAGTCAGCACAGAAAAAAGGAGTCAAACGCAGGCGACACACAGCGCCGCACGAAACCCATTGCACACGAAACTAGCACACAAAAAAAAAGAAGCCGCTTGCGCCCACCTGCAAGCCCCCCCCCCCCCCCCCCTACAGGCACCTGACGGGACACACACAAAGAGGATGATTCAACAAGCCCCTGGCACACAAAAAAAAAAGAACCCAAAACCACCCCACCCACCCTACAAGCAACGGACGGGACACACACAAAGAGGACGATTCAACAAGCCCCTGGCACACAAAAAGAAAGAAGACGCTCGCGCCCCACCAATCACCCCCCCCTCCCCCCCGCTCAGACGACGCAAAAGAACACAGTGCCGTAAGAATCTAATTGCACACGAAACTGGACCCACACAAACAGGAGGATTTAACAAGCTCCTAACGCACCAAAAAAAAGAAGCCGTGACCGACACGCCAGGCCCATTAGAGACGAGACATGGCACACGAAACGTTCACAACAACGACGAAACCAGAGCTCCTCCCTGCAGAGAGGTGCAGTAGTCAAGATGTGACAAGACCAAAGCCTGGACCTGAAGCTGTGCTGCATACTCTGTTAGATTCAGTCTCATCCTGCAGATGCTGTACAGAGTGAATCTGCAACATTGAGAAACATTTGCAACATGGTCAGCAAAGGACAGTTTGTCATTGATCACCACCCCATGGTTGTGTGTAGGCTTGATGGGTCTGCTGAACAGAGAAAAGAACTGGGGTAACAAGAAGGTCTATCTCTACTAGATTGAGCTGGTGTCCCTTCATCCACGTTGAAATATCACTGAGACATGCAGAGATTCTAGGTAATGCTGTGCGGTCCTCTGGCAAGAACAATATCTTCAGCATGGCTCTGATAAGATAAACCATGAGGTTTGATGATAAGGCTTAGTGAGGAGATATAGAGAGAGAAGAGGATAGGGCTCAGCACTGATCCTTAGGGCAACCCAGCGCTTCCCTGGGGTACCCTTGACATCTCTCCATGCCATGACACATGGTAGGATATGCTTTAACCACCTGTGGCCAGGGTCAGCGATGCCAAGATCAGAGAGGATGGCAAGGAGGATTTGGTGGTTGACCATGTCAAAGGCAGAGGAGAGATCTAGCAGGATGAGGACAGATGACATGTTGGTACTCTAGCCAGCCATAACACATCTATAATGATAAGAAGAGCCATCTCGGTGGAATGTCTCCTCTTGATGCCTGACTGTTATGGATCATGCAGTCTTCTTGTTAACATTAGTAGTAGCCAACAAATTGCAAAAATTATGTCTAACAATCTCTGTTTTAGGACGCTAGAAGATAGAAGGTTAGCAGTCATTTAAGAGATGCAAATACTTCAACATAAGACTTTGAGATGAGTTCAGCAATCTGCAGTTCAATAAGATATGTTTCAGATGATTGTAATCAGTCATAGTTTATGGCAGTTTAACATGAAACACAGCTCAATAGGCAAGAAAAGCTCATAGTCCAGGGATCCTGACTGCCAGATGTTTTATCATGTCATTTTCTAACCTGCTTAATCCAGACCAGGGGTCACAGAGGGGCTGGAGCCTATCATGGGAGAGATGCTATATAAATAAAATGTATTATTATTATTATCACAGAACAGGGCACAAGGCAGGAAAAAACTCTAGACAGGGTGTCAGACTATCACAGGGTAACCACACACACACATAAATGAGCCAGTTTAGTGTCACTAATCAACCTAATCTGCATATCTTTGAACAGTGGGAGGAAACCGAAGCACCCGAAGACACAGGGTGTAAACATGCAAACTCCATACAGGGAGGAACTGGGACATGAAATCTGGTCTCCTTACTGAGAGGCAGCAGCACACTACTACTGTGCCATCTGTTTATCCAGTGGGTAGTTTTGTGGCATTCCATGTAAGAGTTAAAATTTGCAGTTCAGATTTGTATTTGTATTAAATATTTGCATTTCGAGTTCCTATTGTTTAATTGATAGTTCATTTTGATGATGTGAACATTTATTAAAATAAGCGGTCATTATGTTTTCTACATGCTTTTAGCTCTACCTGGCTTTATTACCCTTCTTTCAGTTTACCTCTATGTCAAGATGCTCATGTAACTGTGTGTTTGTGCTAGACCATCAACTATGTTGTCTGATAGTAAATTCAGTGAAAAAAAAGCCTATCTTACTCTTCTTTATTTAATTATCTAGTTTAGTACAATGCTATATACTGTATACCCTGCCATTCTTTTTAAACTCTGTGAAGTGCCTTGAGCATGGGAAAGGCGCTATATAAACAAAATGTATTATTATTATTACATGAAAGGTCTGCAACTTATTCAAGAATAAAATACTAAAAACACCACAAACCCAGACATCCACTTCCATCTGCAGATCAACTTCCCCTGTATATTTGGACTTTTCCATTAATCTATGGACCTGTCCTCAGCTTCTGCCTGCTTCAGCATCTCCACCATATCCCAATACCTAAAAACTCAAAAGCCAGGGGCCTTAATGACAACAAACCAGTTAAGCTGACATGACAAATGTGACATGAGATGTCCTTGACCATTTGCAGTCTGCTTGTTGACTCAATTGGTCTGAAGTTAGGTCTGAACAATGTGATTGGCCTGGACATACATGAGAGTGTTGTTTGAAGATTTCAGCTCGGCCTTTAACACTTTTGGACTATTACAGTACAGACTTACTAGCTTTATTGGGCCAGATCATTTGGTCAGTGCATCAAATACTTCGTGACAACAGAAGAAAGTACAAGCAGCTGGACAAACAGAACACTGGTCCTTGACCTTCAAGCACTGGTGCACTTCAAGACTATGTGTCCTCCACCATTTCTTCTTTATGCATACCTTTAGGATCCTGACCACAGACCCTCAAATGGGATGATAATATTGAAATATTTTAATGAAAACTTAATTTTTTTACAGACGTCCATGAAAAATATATGATCACATTTCAACAAAATCAATTGATTCGGAGCAGTTGTTTCTTATGAACACACAAACTAGCCAACATGGAAAACACAGTAGGTCAAACCTTAAAAAAGAATAATTAATTTGCTTGACCAAAACAATCTTCTACTGCTAATAAAGTGCATTTTCAATATCTCCCAGCAGGTTGTTTTGTGCCTTCATTCATTTTCTCAAATCACTTTAACTGAATGAGCAGCTCAAGGAGTTAGGCAGGACCTGGCAATGGACTCCAGTGGTCAGCAGACACGGAGTTCCTTCACACTCAAACTGACTGCAGGAGGTGTGAAAAAGAGTCTCTCGGATGACCACTGTGGCCAGTGTCACTAGACTTTGAAAACTACAAGTCCATTTAGAGGTAGTTGACCAGTTTTATTACAAATGTAAAGAAGGAATAAGATAACTGAATTCAACATCCCCATTGAGGACTTCAGTGCACTGAAGTCAGCTGGTCAATTGCACTTGTCAGTATGTGAGGTCTGAATGGCTGAGAACAGAAATGTCATATGTTAGTCTTGTCCTCCCTGTCCGGTATTTCATTGATACCAAAGACAGGTCCAGGCTTTTTCCTTAGTGGGGTCACAATAAACCAGACAAAGTGTCCTCGTCATTTGATTAGTTTGACATCAGAGGAGTCCATCATGACAAACACTTGATTATCGAGGTCTCTGAAATTAAGCAAGGACCAGCATGTTAACAGGAAACTTTGGGTGGCATCCTGTAAATTAGTTCCAGAGACAGTAATCTGAATTTGTCACACTAGTGTCATCACCTTTGATAAGTCCATTTGGACACTCCAGTGGAGGATGAAATTGTGGTAATGTGCTTATCCAGTGTTAATGTCCACATGTCAGTTTGGGTGACTTCTTACTAGTCAGGCAGTGAGGTGCAGTGGTTAAGGCTGTTGATCTCAAACCATGAGGCCGTAGGTTCATATCCCATCACTGACACTGTGTGACCCCGCGCAAGTCACTTCACCTGTCCGTGCTCCAGTTCGTAAACCAAAATAAATGGAATCAATTGTATCTCAAATGTTGTAAGTAGCTTGGATAAAAGCGTGGGCCAAATGCATAGATGTAAGTTGGTATGGTATAAAGGCAGAAGATACTGTCAGGTATGTTGGGCCTGGCAGTGGTCTCAGGTTCAAACTGAATTTTAGTGAACACTGTGACAGATAGAGGCACTGTCGACCCCTTGAACCCTCAGACCAGACGTCAGACACCAGATAAAAGTCCACTAATAATATTTATTTGAACAAATACATGCACAAAGCACCCTTCTCTCCACAATACTCATAAACTACACAATAACTAATCAATAATCAATCCTCCACTCCCAGACGCATTGCCACCCTTCCACCCAGCTCAGCTCAACGTCTGGTATTTCCATCAATCTTTTTATAGTCCTTGACCCGGAAGTGTTTCGCCCTCTCTGTCCATATGACCTGGAAGTGAGGTCAGATAAAAATCCTTCTTTCTTCACCCCGGAAGCACATCGTTCCCCTTGTCCATGTGACTCGGACGAACTTCAGGGGCATAAGGCAAATAGTCTTTATTGCTCCCTGCAGCGCCTTCCAGTGGGCCCCAAGGTATCCAACAGGGCTGGGGATAAAAACTACATTATCCAGGATTCCCTGCTGGCATTCGGGGCACCTCCATGCTGCAGGGAGGGCTCCACCTGGCGGCCTGGGGGTATTGGCTGGGATGAAAGGCCGGCCACATATCGCAACAGTCAAAACAGCACAGAAATTGAACCTTTGTCCTCTGTGTCCTGTCTGTCTGTATGATTCTCTGTATGTCCTCACTTCATTTCTTTTATCTCAGCAGTATACCGTTTTGTAGCCTCACCTTCAGAAGTTCCTCAGCTCTTTCCTCGGTTCTCTCTTCTGCACATTCAAAGAAGGTTATTATTTTACACCTTGATAGATCAACTGTTCATATGATACCACATAGCCTGACTGAAGGAAGCACATATATAGTTAGTTGGACAAGAAAGACAAGGAGCAGTGGATAAGGGATAATGGACAGAGGTGACAGGAAAGACAACAAAGACAATAAGAAACAAACGAAGGGGATGAACAAGAAGAAGAAGAGAAAAGGAGGAGTGTGAGATGAACAGTGTCACACAAGTGCAAGTAGGAGGCAGTTAAAGGACCTGAGTAATTGTAATAAAACATCCGAGCAGGGGGTGGCGGAATGCGCTGACTGTTTTTCTCAGTTCCCTACAGACCTTTCCTGGGAAATCCTGCAAGGTTTCGGCGCCGGCCCCTTTGCTGACATCACTTCCGGTCCAGACGACATCACTTCTAATTCCAGCCCTTTTGATGATGTCACTTCCTATACGGGCCATTAAAGCCTCCATCGTTGTCTCTTGTGATCAGTTGTTTTGGACTCTGTTCTATGCACATCGTGCTACTTAATTCAACTTTTGCAGCTGGGAAAAACAATATACGGGTGGCTGCCCCAAATCTTTATGATGTATTGGACTCTTTATTATAACAACAGGTGAAAAGAACAAGAGAAAAGGTGGACATTTGCTGTTCAAATGACAGAGGGACAAGAACAAAGGCAGGAGATATGACAGGATTAGGACAGCAGGTGTTGTGGACAGGAGGAGAGATGGGTGAGAGGATAAGGGGTTAAGAACATTTGGAACAAACAGCAACTAGGACAGCCAATGCCAGTGGACAGGGTGGTCAGGGGGAGGAACAGAATGAAATGAGAAAGACAACAAAAAGACAAGCAGAAGAGAGAATGAGAGGAAAGCTGAGAGTGGGAAAGACAATTATGGACAAAATGAGCAGAAATTAATAGAGAATAGGACCAAGTGAGCTCAGAATAATGGATGGAGGGAGGTGAATAAACCCAACTAAGCATTGACAAAGACATTGAGAATAAAGGGAGTGGAATTGGGATGGGAGTGCCACCCAAAAATAGGAACTGGTGAAAATACCAACCAGTGTTGGCCTGGAGAACAGAACGAGAGGCCTTAGCTTGGAGATGGCTTCTTCAGGACAGCTGGACAAGAAACAGAGTGTGAACAGATGCATTAAGAGTTTGAGAGAGTAGAAGAGACAGAGAGATAGGAGGGTACAAAGAGAAGAACTACAATGAAAAGGTTGTCAGAGAGATGGGACAAGGACAGATTAGGATAGAACAAGAGAGTCAAGGTGGCAAAAGGAGGGACATAATGAATGAATATGAGGAAGACAGAGGCCAGCTTACAAAGAGGAACAGCCAAGTTATATTAGAATAGGGGAGACTTTAGTGTAAATATGACATCACAGCCATCTTGACCCTTACTGCCTGGCACTTTTATAGTTCCCCAGTGCAATCAGAAAAGATTTTGCCAGCTTTGGTGAAATCAAATGTGCGAAGGATGTTAGAGTGAAGATAAAAAGGAAAACAAAATCCTCAAATGTTTGATGAAAAGGAGGATATGAGGGTGGAGAATTGAACAGTGGAGAGTAAATATGACAGACAAGGAGGGTAATGCAAGGATGAGGGAGTGATGGACTGGAAGCATTCATTTGTCACTGCTGCCTACATAACGATGGATGAGAATGAGGGCAGGACTGGGCTGCCTTAATGAGAGAGGATTTAAGCTAAAACTTCCCTGCCAACGCTGATGCTGAACAACTCAAAAATAAATGATAAATATCTAAAAACACATCACAGCTTCCTGAGGTGGGTTGGCACCCTGACCGGGATTGGTTCCTGCCTTGTGCCCTGTGTTGGCTGGGATTGGCTCCAGCAGACCCCTGTGACCCTGTGTTCGGATTCAGCGGGTTGGAAAATGGATGGATGGACATCACAGCTTCTGCTCTCTGTAAATTAAGGATGAGCAGAACCAAGGCAGGTTCATATAATAATGTGTGATTATTGAATACAGTGACCAGTAAAGACACTAAATTGGAAATCTGGAACCAGAGAAATGTGGAGCAGCCTCTGTGTGCTTTGATGCCTGTCAACACACAATTCCTGGGTATCAAAATGTAAGGAAGGTTTTGACAACATTCTCTGCCTAATCCAGCTGTTCAATGCCAATTCACATAAGCTTCTGAAAACATATCATTAAGTTGAGATCTGGACATCTCCAATACAAGACTGTCTACCACACTACTTAAGAATTTACTCCATGTATGTATGGGTCATACTCACTTCTGTCCACTGTCTGAATGTAGACATTGACCAGCCCCCTATAACTCCCAAGTACTTTTTATAAAGTGGACTTTCAAGTATCAAACCTCCAAATTTCTATTTAAATCTCATACTTTAATGTCCTACAAGTACATGCAGTTCCCTATATTTACTTACACGATCATCCACAAATCTGCCCATTCCTGCATTCTGTTTAAGTCCCTCTGGAATGATTTGATCTACCGTTATTGGTGTCTTTGGCAAACTTAATCATTTGGTAATACTTAGTGATTATGACTTCTAAGCTTGCAGTTATACATACTGTATATGTTCATTTCAGAATGCTTACATTTGACTGTAGAGTGGATTTCAGCCGCTACTCATTTTATAACGACTTATTGTTATACATTTGTAGGATTTTTGAAAAGAATTTGCAGGGCACAATCTTTAGTATATTTAAAAAGCAGCACAGCGAGATGCCCATTTAGGAAAAATGGGCACAATGGTAAGTATGACTGTTCCAATCTTTTTTTCTGTTTACTGTGGGTATCCCAAAAATAGAACTTAAGTGAACATGCAATAGCACAACAGTCAGTCATTTTCCAACCTGCTATATTCTAACACAGGGTCACGAGGGTCTGCTGGAGCCAATCCCAGCCAGCACAGAGCGAAAGGCAGGAACAAACACCGGGCAGGGCACCAGCCCACCGCAGGGCACACACACACACACACCAAGCACACAATAGGGACAAGTTAGGATCAACATATGCACCTAACCTGCATGTCTTTGGACTGTGGGAGGAAACCGGAGCACCAAGAGGAAACCCATGCAGACACAGGGAGGACCCGGGAAGCGAATCCAGGTCTCCTTACTGCGCGGCAGCAGCATTACCACTGCGGCACCAATAGCACAACAGGAATACTCAAAATTAAAGAAACACTTTGAAAACACATCAGATCTCAATGGGAAAAACATCCTGCTGGCTATCTCCACTGATATGGACTGATATGGGGTAATGTGTTAGGAACGAAGGGATGCCACATCATTTGATGGAAATGAAATATTATCAACCTACAGAGGGCTGAATTCAAAGACACCCTGAAAATCAAAGTAAAAAAATGATGCAGCAGGCAGGCTAGTCCATTTTGCCGAAATTTTATTGCAGCAACTCCAAATCGTTCTCAGTAGTTTGTATGGCCGCCACATGCTTATATACATGCCTGACAAAGTCCTGAGGGATTGGGCATGCTCCTAATGAGACGACAGATGGTGTTCTGGGGGATCTCCTCCCAGATCTGGACCAAAGGCATCACTGAGCTCCAGGACAGTCTGAGGTGCAACCTGGCGGCGTCGGATGGACCAAAACATAATGTCCCACCCAGAGGTGTTCTATAAGATTGAAGTCAGCCGAGTGAGCGTGGGGGCCAGTCAATGGTATCAATTTCTTCATCCTCCAGGAACTGTCTGCATACTCTGGTCACATGAGGCCAGGAAGAACCCAGGACCCACTGCACCAGCATAGGGTCTGACAATGGGTCCAAGGATTGCATCCTGATACTTAATGGCAGTTAAGGTGCCGTTGTCTAGCCTGTAGAGGTCTGTGTGTCCCTCCATGTATATGCCTCCCCAGACCATTCCTGACCCACCACCAAACTGGTCATGCTTCATGTTACAGGCAGTATAACGTTCTCTATGGCTTCTCCAGACCCTTTCACGTCTGTCACATGTGCTCAGGGTGAACCTGCTCTAATCTGTTAAAAGCACAGAGCACCAGTGGTGAACCTGCCAATTCTGGTATTCTATGACAAATGCCAATTGAGCTCCACGGTGCCGGGCAGTAAGCACAGAGCTCACTAGAGGATGTTGGGCCCTCAGGCCACCCTCATGAAGTCCGTTTCTGATTGTTTGGTCAGAGACATTCACACCAGTGGCCTGCTGGAGGTCATTTTGTAGGGTTCTGGCAGTGCTCATCCTGTTCCTCCTTGCCCAAAGAAGCAGACACCGGCCAGTCCTGCTGATGGGTTAAGGACCTTCTACGAGGGGCCCTGTCCAGCTCTTCTAGAGAAACTGCCCGTCTCCTGGAATCTTCTCCATGCCCTTGAGACTGTGCTGGGAGCTAGGTATTTTTACTTCAAAAAAAAAAAAAAGAAGAAGTATTGCATTGTGTTATTTTTTAAAACACAATCTCACTACATTACATATTACTTTTCACACATTACCCCCAACACTCCTCCCGATATACTTCTGCCACATCTATGCCCAAATAGCACCTGGAATACTGACTACTGCCCTCTGGTGGAACATGGTTATTGACAAAGGATTCACAATTTGTATTAAACAACAGGCTAGCTGTCTTCTAGCATTCGGTTGTTGTGCTTTCTCAAGGGTCTCGCTTACAGTTTTTTTTTTTTTCTTGTATTGTTTCTTTTTCTTTTTTTTTAAATGTAACTTTTCTACTCTTCCCTCATATACCCCTTTACTAAATTTTGTTAATTGCTGTCCTGCCTAGAAAGAACCAGGAGGCAAGTGGAAATGTATGACACCAGAAGAGGAACTTTAGCCAAAAAACAAGGAAAAAGTCTAAACCACAGATCTGTCCCATTTTTCAATTAAACCCAAACAGAAACCAAAAGATCAAAGTCCAAGATCAGTAAGTACACCAAAAGTCAAACAAAGAAACACAATTAGTAGCTCACAGGTTTCATCAGACCTTAGGAAGGATGCTATGGTTGCAATTTTTTATATATTTTGCACTTTTGTCTTCATTTTGTTCATCTGATTATTTTTTAATTCTTGTTTTACTCATATTACTGGGCCAGCATTTTGCACTGTATCACAGGCGCCACCCTTTTGTATATTTTTGCAGTCTCTATGAGCACCAACAGAATCACTTGATATGTTTTGTCATCACTGCCCATCCACATACAATACTAGAATGCCTACACTCAGCATCTAAGCAGATTTTTGTAAGTATTTCAAGATATTTAGAGAAATGGGCCAGGATCATGTTTGAAAATTCACTACGGAAAGGTAATTCTATTTACAATATTTCCTCAAAGTAATAACGGTAACAACAAGAAAAGAAAAAAATCACAACAAATAATGCTATACTTAGTTTGTATTAAATAATCATTCAGCATACAACTTGTGTCAGGCTCTGCCAAGAAACTCTGGTGAACATTTGTAGCATGAACACAGAGAGCAGAAGTTCAAAGGGTGGAAGGTTATGTAGGGATGCAACTCAGTTCCCTGGGTTGAGTAGGTGAGCATTTGTGGTGCTCCAGAATGTTCAAAATCCATGGGATTGTGGGATTTTAAAGTGCAAGGGTCTGGTAACACATTTTGTAATTTTAAGATAATATTGTTTTCGTACAATAAACCGATCAATGTCTAAGTAGGAGTTTCCATAAAACAAAGAACTTCTCATTGTATCCCCTGGCAGAGCCCAAAAATGCTTTGGCACAGACTGATACAGCATAACAGTCAAAGCAAAAAAAAAAAAAATCAAGACTACAATAAAAACAAATGCAAGCAATGTAACACGATAATAATAATCAAAAATACAGAATATTGATTGACCTTTATGGCTGCCTCCAGTACCATACATTCCCAGGATAAAACCAGGGGTCTGCTTCTAGTATCTTACTCCCCTTCATTTGCCAACATTCTGTAGCCGGCTTGTGCATACTGCTTTTCTAACATGTTCTTGAAAAAAAGTTGGTTGTGCCTGGTGGTGCAGCCACCTCAAGGTTGCCTCCGTATCTTTTTTTATTCTTTGGCGAGTTTTCTTTATAAATGTGCTCTGTATCATCTCCATCTTGTCTCCATGTATTTGCGATAATATCTTGCTTACATCAGGGTTTCTTTTTCAATTTGATATCTGCCTGCAAGTTCCTTGAGATAAATTCTCTTAATCCAAGAATGAAAAGTGGCTGACCTCAGATGCCATTTTTATAATATTTTGGTATTTTTTTTTGTCTTCTTTACAGAAAATAGACTTCAGCTGCTATCAACTATCCAGGCTCTATCCAAGTGTTTTACTTTGATAACCAGATATGTTTTGATTCAGGCTTACCAAAAACCAAAAAAAAAAAAAAACTTAATATGTCCAAAAAAGTCCAGATGTCTACTCTATACAAAGACCTAAAACAGGTGAATGGAACCATATAACCCATGGACCATAAATAATAAAGCTTTGGCTTAAAGATTGCACTTAAATTTATTAAATTAAACAAAAATAAATAAAATTTCCAAAGTACAAAATTCTAACTTGTTTGTTCCATTTTGATGAAGCCAGCAACAAGGTCCATCTGGACTGACATCACACTTCTGCAAAAAACTGGATAACACATTTTGGAATGTTTTCTGTTTTTGATTTAATTTTGTTTTTTCAGTTCATGAGACTTTGAAAGCAATTTTCAAACTATTTTCATGTATGTGTTTTAATTTTATTTGCTTGCTTAAGAAAGATTTTAGTTTTAGTTTTCCATTTAATTTTTAAGTGTCACGCCACTAATTTTTTGAATCAGAAGGCTGATAATGGGTTTCTAAGAAGACTTGCTTGGATGCTAAGGATCGGCTCCCAAGATGAAATACGATTCACATCATGAAGACCTGATCATAAATTCCAAAACAGCACCAGTAATCCTTTGTCTGATATTAACAATTTAATTACAGAATAAGTGCCGTTTAGTGATTTAGATTCTGGCGTGCTTGTTTACATTTCAAAGCTCGATTTTCTGTTGTTTTGGCTGCCATTGAATTACAGTGTTCTAGTAAATGATTCCTTGCCATTCTTTTCCAACTACATTAACAGTTTAGCTCTCTGATTTTCAAAGCAAATCAGTTTCTTAAATACATGTTTTGTTATTAGTTTTCTTGACAAAAGATACAAACATCTTAGATCTGTTGCTAATTAAATCTTTAGAGTGGGTCTGTCTCTCTTTTGGGCAGCAGACTAATTGAAGAAGGAACTGGCTAGAGATAACAGGAAGGTGGTTAGCCTCTGTGCTGTACTCCTGTCAAGCTGCTTCCGATTTTCATGACTGACATAAGAAAACTGGTCTTTTTGTTTGAGGATTTTGATTGCTGTTATCATCTACTGCCCTAGTCTGGAGGCAGTGGGTGAGCACTTTTGCATCCTGGGAGATGTGTGGCCAGTTTGATGGATTCTTTAAATACTAAGCATTTTCACCTTGATGAGATTTTTTTATTGATCTTACACAATGAAGTCCTCCTTATAAAAGTACTCATCAACACTTGAGTTAGGATAATTAGGTTGGATTCTTTTTTTTTTCCTTCTTTATCCTTCAACTTTCTTCTTTAGGGCTTCTCTTAATAGTGAATTCTAGTATGGCTATGAAGAGTCACTTCCCAAGTAACTAATACCTTCTCGATTTCTGTTTTTCAGTCTGGAGTTTGGTTCTAATGCATCTGTGATACAGGCAAGTTGTATTTTTTGCATATTTTCTGGTGAAGTAATCTAGCAACTTTGTTATATTTCTGTGTGTATAAACCTGCCATCAGCACTTCACAACAGACAAACCAATGATTAACCATTACCATCTCTGTTTGACAGAATTGGCACTAATCTTTTTTTTACAGACTTTTTGTATTATTGACTTGAACAACCTTGTGTGCAGGCCGCTGTTCAACACGGCTAGGATTAGTGTGAATTTTTTTATGTCTGTGAAGATGGCTGTTGTCATAGAATTGTTTTCCACATTCAGAACAAGAATATGGCTTCTCTCCAGTATGAATTCTTATGTGGGTCTTAAGATTGACCATTCGTGAAAATCGTTTGCCACACTCTGAACAGCAATGTGGTTTCTCTCCAGTATGAATTCGTTTGTGTGTCAGAAGATGGCTGTTGTCATAGAATTGTTTTCCACATTCAGAACAAGAAAATGGCTTTTCCCCAGTGTGTCTTCTTTTGTGTATTTGAAGATAGCTACTGCTAGAGAATTGTTTTCCACATTCAGAGCAAGAATTTGGATTCTCCCCAGTATGACTTCTTTTGTGCATCTGAAGATAACTGTTGCTAGAGAATTGCTTTCCACATTCAGAACAAGAATAAGGTTTGTCTCCTACATGAATTCTTGAGTGAGTTAAAAGACTACGCCTGTAAGAGAATTGTTTGTCACATTCAGAACAGGAATATGGCTTCTTTTCAGTGTGAATCTGTATGTGGGTCTGAAGGCTGATCATATGTTTGAACTGTCTGCCACAATCATTGCAGCAATATGGCTTTTCCCCAGTGTGAACTTTTGTATGACTCTGAAGATCACTTAATTGTGAAAATTGCTTTCCACATTCAGAACAACAATACGGCTTCTCTCCTGTGTGAGTTTTTGTATGTGTTTGAAGGTGAGTGATTCGCGAAAATCTTTTGCCACATTCTGAACAGCAATATGGTTTCTCTCCAGTGTGAATTCTTGTATGTGTCTGGAGATGGGCGATTCTTGAGAATTGTTTGCCACATTCTGAACAGCGATATGGCTTCTCTCCAGTGTGAATTCTTGTGTGGGTTTGAAGATGGGCGATTTGCGAGAATCGTTTTCCACATTCAAAACAACAATAAGGCTTTTCTCCAGTGTGAATTCTTTTGTGTCTCTGAAGATGGGCAATTTGTGAAAATCGTTTCCCACATTCAGTACAGCAGTATGGCTTCTCTCCAGTGTGTATTCGTGTGTGACTCCGAAGATTGCTTAAATGGGAAAATTGTTTGCCACATTCAGAACAGCAGTGAAGTTTGTCTCCTGTATGAAGATTAAGGGGAAAAATAAAAGCTTATTTTCAATGCATCATCCTTTATTTCATTTTAAATTTTAACAATAAATAAACGCTGGCTAAAATTATAAAAAGCAGTTGTAAAATTAACTTACATATGGAAAGACACTCATTTTGCTTTCTGCATTACAAGTACTCACCACATTAACATAATCACTGGAACCAAAAAGTTTAGGTGTTAAATGAACAGGAAAATAAACAGGAACTTTACAATTAGATCATGTGCAATAGACCCAATTGATAAGATCATTGGTCATATTTTGTTAATTATTTTACAGTTTTATTCTGACATCATGAACTTAACATTATTCAAATTTACACAAGGTTCATATTTTATTCAATCAATGGTTAAAACAAAAATTATGCTCCTCCACTTTGTGATAAGGATTATTTAATTTCTAGATACTGTACATGCCAAGCATGTAAAATGCACTTTTCATAAAGACGTCCTGACATTTCTCCACAATTAGAATAAATCTAAGTGAAATAAAATTAATATGAAAATTAATCTGTGTGGGTTTCCTCCCACATTCCAAACACATACAGATTAGGCGCATTGGAGATTCTAAATTGTCCCTAGTGTGTGCTTGGTGTGTGTGTGTGTGTGTGTGTGTGTGTGTGTGTGTGTGTGTGTGTGTGCGTGCCCTGCGGTGGGCTGGCGTCCTGCCCGGGGTTTGTTGTCTTGCGCCCCGTGTTGGCTGGGATTGGCTCCAGCAGACCCCCATGACCCTGCAGTTAGGATATAGCGGGTTGGTTAATGGATGGATGGATGGATGAAAATTACTTTTTTTTTTTTTTTTTTTTTAAATCACAAAATTAAAACAAAGTTACATATTAATGTACAGGCTTACAGAAACATTAAGTGTCTATGAAAATATAAAAAGGATCAGCCCAGCTTTGTGACACACCTGCCCTATTTACACTTTCTTCACACCTAGTAATTATACTTCTTCAGCTCCAACACCAAGTACAATCTTTACTGCTTAATTTGAAATTATTTTACCTACCACTCACATAAATCGGATCATACAGGATGTCAAAATGAAGATGCAAAATTGTGGCCATCTCTTACATATCTAAGCAGGGCCTGTAAAAGCCTGCACACCCTCATTGGAACTTGTTAGAGAAACAGAACAGGAAATGTCAAGTCAACCTAAACAGTTACTAGCAGGTCAAGTAAGTTCCCTTTGTAACAAACCACTCAGTGAAAAAACACATTGCTCATCCCCTCACATACCTTTTTTGAAGCCTCAAAAATTGCATTTAACACTTTTGGAGTGGTTAATACATGAAGAGGAGCAAGTTAACAGTTAATGTTTTTTAGTAGTACCTGTGCATATACAGGTGCTGATCATAAAATTAGAATATCATGACAAAGTTGATTTATTTCAGTAATTCCATTCAAAAAGTGAAACTTGTATATTAGATTCATTCATTACACACAGACTGATGTATTTCAAATGTTTATTTCTTTTAATGTTGATGATTATAACTGACAACTAATGAAAGTCCCAAATTCAGTATCTTGGAAAATTAGAATATCAAATAAGACCAATGCAAAAAAAAGGATTTTTAGAAATGTTGGCCAACTGAAAGGTATGAACATGAAAAGTATGAGCATGTACAGCACTCAATATTTAGTTGGGGCTCCTTTGGCCTGGATTACTGCTGCAATGCGGCGTATCATGGAGTCGATCAGTCTGTGGCACTGCTCAGGTGTTATGAGAGCCCATGTTGCTCTGATAGTGGCCTTCAGCTCTTCTGAATTGTTGGGTCTGGCGTATTGCATCTTCCTCTTCACAATCTATGGGGTTAAGGTCAGGCGAGTTTGCTGGCCAATCAAGAACAGGGAAACCATGGTCCTTAAACCAGGTACTGGTAGCTTTGGCACTGTGTGCAGGTGCCAGGTCCTGTTGGAAAATGAAATCTGCATCTCCATAAAGTTCATCAGCAGCAGGAAGCATGAAGTGCTCTAAAACTTCCTGGTAGATGGCTGCTTTGACCTTGGACCTCAGAAAACACAATAGACCAACACCAGCAGATGACATGGCACCCCAAACCATCACTGACTGTGGAAACTTTACACTGGACCTCACGCAATGTGGATTCTGTGCCTCTCCTCTCTTCCTCCAGACTCTGGGACCTTGATTTCCAAAGGAAATGCAAAATTTACTTTCATCAGAGAACATAACTTTGGACCACTCAGCAGCAGTCCAGTCCTTTGTCTTTAGTCCAGGCAAGACGCTTCTGACGCTGTCTCTTGTTCAAGAGTGGCTTGACACAAGGAATGCGACAGCTGAAACACATGTCTTGCATACGTCTGTGCGTGGTGGTTCTTGAAGCACTGACTCCAGCTGCAGTCCACTCTTTGTGAATCTCCCCCACATTTTTGAATGGGTTTTGTTTCACAATCCTCTCCAGGGTGCGGTTATCCCTATTGCTTGTACACTTTTTTTTCTACCACATCTTGTCCTTCCCTTCGCCTCTCTATTAATGTGCTTGGACACAGAGCTCTGTGAACAGCCAGCCTCTTTAGCAATGACCTTTTGTGTCTTGCCCTCCTTGTCCAAGGTGTCAATGGTCGTCTTTTGGACAACTGTCAAGGCAGCAGTCTTCCCCATTATTGTGTAGCCTACAGAACTAGACTGAGAGACCATTTAAAGGCTTTTGCAGGTGTTTTGAGTTAATTAGCTGATTAGAGTGTGGCACCAGGTGTCTTCAATATTGAACCTTTTCACAATATTCTAATTTTCCGAGATACTGAATTTGGGACTTTCATTAGTTGTCAGTTATAATCATCAACATTAAAAGAAATAAACATCTGAAATATATCAGTCTGTGTGTAATGAATGAATCTAATATACAAGTTTCACTTTTTGAATGGAATTACTAAAATAAAATCAACTTTGTCATGATATTCTAATTTTATGACCAGCACCTGTAGTAGTTTAGCATTAAAAATGAACTTAATTTTAATTCATTAACTTAATTCTGATAACCAAAACTAGTAAAAAAAAAATGCAGTTTGCGAAATTAAATTGCTCCTTGAAAAAAGAAACATACTTATGCAAAAGTTAACTTTGATCATACCATTTAATGTACTGCTTCTGAGATTTTTAATAAAATGTAGCTAAGCCAATTAGCTTTGAAAGGAAAAAGTTGCATCTCATAATAACACTCGCTAAATCAGTGCTCCATAACCGGTGTGCCGCAGCACACTGGTGCACCATGAAATGATGCCAAGTGTACCACGGCGCAATGCCTCCAACAGAAGGAAAAGCACAAGGTTTATGGCTGGTACATGCATCATATTTATACCACAGGATGACACTCATTAAAGTACTTGGTACTGCATGTGTGAGATTCATGCAAACACGAACGTAATCCCTCCAATGCCCTGCACGCAAGGTGAGGTGGTGAGGAATTAGAAACAATTGTGCTTATGAGAAATCATTTGGCCAGTGATCACAGCTTTTATTGGTTGTGTTGCTGCAGAAACTATTTAATTGATTATTTTTTACTTTCTCGTATACGATGTATAGAGAAACTATTGTAATTGTCCAAATATTTGATGTCGAGATTTTGATGAATCTCGATGTTTTAGACCTCCCTGTGTCCAAAAATAAAATTTTTGGAATTATGTCTGTGTGTGTGTGTGTGTATAAACACGATAATTTGAGTACACTTTCACTTAGGTACAAAATGTCGCTTTCTGTCAACCTTTGGGCTATTTCCGTTAACCGGAAATGTGATACTTTTTTCTTCATGCAGCTGCAGAGTCCGATTTATTCAACTTTATTTTTATAATAATTGTTCAATATATTAATAATTTGATTTGATATTGATGGTTTTTTAATGTATATAATATAAAAATAGAATCATTGTCTTGTGGTTTACTGCTCAAATAACCATCCTCATATGTGAGTATACGAGAAAGTCGAGGGGAGACCACTCCCGATTTTTTTCTTATGGGAATGTCCTTGTGTGTTAAAAGTATACATTTCATTTATATTTATTTGATGAACCCAGTACAAGCAGTACTGTTAAAAAAAAAAAATGTGAAGAAGCAGTAAAATGAAAAATACATTCAATATGGATTTTTGTGGTGTTTTAAGGAAGCAACTTTGAAACCAGAGTGTGTAATTTGCAGAGAACAACTTTCTAACAAAGCAATGGTGCCAAGTAAACAGATTTGCCATCTAAAATATAAACATTCCAGTTGCGCCAACAAGGACAAATAATATTTTCAATGGATTTTAAATCAAAATCTAAAGCAGAGGCAATTTATGAGATTGTCCATCACAGATTCTGAAAAAGCATTAGAAGCTAGTCCTATTGTTGCAAAATTAACTGCATGTCAGAAAAAACACATACTATTGGTGAAACACTTATTAATCCCACATTCATGGAAATCATTGAAGTAATGCTTGGGCCTAATGAAGCTAAGGAAATGAGCAAAATTTCATTATCAGCTGATACTGTTAAAAGATGTATTGACAAGATGTCAAGTGATATTCTAGAAACACTGATGAAAAGTTGAAAATGGCTGAGAAATTTTCACTTCAAATTGACGAATCAACAGCAAGCACATACTGTATAATAAATACTATACATTTGTTGATGAGGACTCCATAAAACAACATTATTTAATTTAAAAAGAGCTCCCAAAGCAGACTACCAATGAGTAAAATGTTATGAGCAACAGATTTTTTTTTTTTTTTAATATAAAAATAAACTTTCGGCATTCAATGTATTGATTGCATTAGCGTTTGCAATGGATGGTGCTGTGGCAATGGTGGGTAATAAAAAGGGGTGTTCTGCTCCCCTTCTGACAGTACAAATTACACATTGCTACATATATCAGGAAGCACTGATAATCAAAAACGTGCAAGAGGAACTATTGCAAACAATGAATGAATGTGTCAACACTATAACTCTGCACAGAATTAGAATATCAATCCTTATTGTTTTACACTGAAATATGTTTGCTGTGCAGAGGCAAAGTTCTGGCAAGATTATGTGAGCTTCACAACAAGGTTAGTCAGTTTCTATTAAATTAAAACATGTCCAAATTACACCAGCTCCTCGAAGATAATCACTGGATGGCCAAACTTCCATACATAGCTGACATATCCAAGCACCTGAATGGACTCAATTAAAAAAAAGAAAGGTCAGAATGAAAATTAATTAGTATTAAATAGGTTCAACCAGAAACTCAGACTTTGGCAAGTAATGGAGTTACAATGAGGATCACTAGAAAATGTACCAAACGTATGACCAAACTATGATTGAAAACAAGCAGATCATATTGGATTTAGCTTAAAACATTTAACATTGCTACAATAGAAATTTGAGCAATACTTTTACACAGTTAAAACAGAGAAATATGATTGAATTTGAAATCCTTTTGCAACTAATGCTGAAAATTCTACAGAAGCACTTTCCCTTCAGATTCGAGAGGAATTTCATGAATTGACGAATGATGGAACGCTAAGATTGAAATTCACTGAAGTCCCATTGGATGTTTTCTGGATTGTGGTTAAGGAAGAATATCCTTGGATTTCCAACAAGGCTATAACAGTTCTGCTCCCATTTTCTACAACATATCTATGCAAACAAAGTTTTCCAACTCAATGTTTAATAAAAAATGATAAACAGTGTGCTTGAAGGCCCTTGGTCAAGAACTTCGAGATTCTCTGTCTAATACTGAGCCAATTATAAAACTATTGTGTTCATTAAAACAAGCACAGGTATCACATCAATTACAATTAAATGTTAATATTAGTTAATATAAGTTACAGGTTAAAAAATGTTGCTAGCTGTCATGTTAAATTTGTCAAATAAATAATAAATAAATAAATGTAATTTCTTTGTATGCACTTTGTAAGTCCTATATATTTTTGTACAGGGTGAGGCAGAAAGGTCGGACGTCTTTGAAATAGCTAGAACTCACCACTAGGTGGAGTGACAGATGTGCGGTAGGTGGCGTTAGGTTCGCGAAGTCTTAGCATTTTTTTATTTTCTTTTTAGTTGAAGCCATGGAGCCGTGGACGATAGAACAGCGCGTTTTTGCGTACGACTGTTTTGTCAAGAACAACCAATCTATTACTGCGCGAGTTTCGTTGCCATTTTAATATCCACAGAAATAAAGCTGTTCCCGCTCGTAACACTATCCTACATTGGGTTAAAGCACATCGTACATGAGGTACACTAATGAACAAAAGACCGCCGGGGGCTACATGAACGGCACATACCCCTGAAAATGTGGAAAGCGTACGACTAGCCCTGCTGCGCAGTCCAAGTCGATCTACTCGGAAGCATTCTTCTGAACTTGGCCTCAGTAATCGTTCAGAGCGCTATATCGAGATGATAAACAACTTCTTTTTACCTGAATTACGATGAAAACGTATTCCCATCCGGCATGTGTGGTTTCAACAGGATGGGGCCATAGCCCAAACAGCTAGAGCATCAATGGATGTTATTCACCCTCTCTTCCCTGGTCACCTCATTTCCAGGTTTGGGGACATTTATTGGCCTCCTCAGTCCCCTGACTTATCCATGTGCGATTATTTCTTGTGGGGTCACCTCAAGGCACATGTATACGAGCATAAGCCCCGTAAATTGGAGGAACTGAAGGAAGCCATTTGCGTGGAAGTCACCCAAATCAACAGAGCGATGTTGAAAAGAGTGGAGGCCAACTTCCATGAACGCCTTCAGAAATGCATCAGTGATAGATAGATAGATAGATAACGGACACCACATAGGAGATGTTGTTTTAAACACTTGATTTTGTCAAATGATATTTCAATATGAACTCAAATCTTTCAATAAATTTCTTTGTAAGAAAAAAATTAACAATTTTGTGATTTTGTAAAAAACGTCCGTCCTTTCTGCCTCACCCTGTATATTTTTTCTTGTGGTCTTCTGGGAAGGGCTTAGGTGTGCCAACGGTGAGAAAAGTTTGTGGAGCACTTCCCTAAATTATTATTTCTTCATTGTTTGGTGAAGAGAAGTGTCTATATCTCAAAGGGATTTTTTTTTCTTTTGTAATAAAAAAATAGTTCTGAGATCTGGAAGGTAGCTGTAATTCATATTCAAAGTTTTATCCAAATAAAAAATGGTCATTTAAAATTGAATGAGCTTAATGTAATATGAATATAGTCAACATTGGCTAACTACAACGTACTGTAGAAGTATTGTTACCAGCGTCCTACAAGTCTGATATTAAATTTTCCAAAATGTGGATTGCATAGGGCTTGTGCTCGAGCGTGTAGTTTTCACTACAATTAAGAATTCCTTATAAATACTGTTCAATATCTGACACGGTATTATATCACTTTTGATTAAGTGTGGATTATTGCCTTATGAGAAATTGCTGACATGTATCACAATTATCAGGGACTTGGAAATTAGTTATTTCACCAGCTTTTGTGTGTCACATGTAAGACAGTTAAAGGTGGGCAATGATGCTTAAGGCGCAATTCACGTTACTATCCAAATTTTCGTCAAAATTATTACCCACCACATTTTGTTCTCATTTTAATTCCACACTTACTGAAGAATGAAGTTGCTTATAACAGTGCCTCATTTATTAAGGTAACAACAACACACAATTTAGACTTTGGGCCAAGTGGTAAAAAGTACTCAACAGGTTAACATTCTAATACAGTAATAAATTAAAGAGGGTAAGAGGATTGGGGTCAACATCACAATGAGAAAGCCAGTCCTGAATAATTTTAAGTTATAGCATTATGTCCTCTTATCATGTTTACTGTTCTGTGTTTTCATATGTAAGATATTTCAAACATTGTGTGTGTCAATGATTAAATGTAATTATATACAGAGTTAAAAGGAAGCAAACAGTTCTAAAAGATTAGTTAATGTCCACAAAATTTTTATCATGTTTAACTTTAGTTACATATTGTCCTTCTAGTAAGCTTTCAATGCGGTATGTGGTATTGTTTGGGATACGGTGCTTCTTCATACTTCATTAACATGAAGTAAAATTATTTTACTTCAGGTCTTGTTAATTGTTATATTTATTTCATACTCCTTTTTCAAGAACTGGTCTCTAACTTTTTCTAAACTGGTTTAACTTGAGCTGTCAAAAGATACTGTAAAGATATTGTATTTTACTTGCCATTCTGCATAATTTAACCATTTTGTTTTATTATTTTAGACCACAAACACAGATAAATTCCATCAGTTTGCAGAACAGGAGTTATTTATATCTAGAAGATTAGCAATAAAGAATTGGATTTCTTGTCACCCTCTGTATTCTATTTATGTCTCTTTAACTGGAGTCACTGTCTCCGGGGACTATCAAAATACCACATCTCAGGGGTCCCACCTCTATTAAAACACCCATATCAACTAAGAGTAGGTTTTATTTCACCGCTGTGTTTGCAGTTGGCTTGAAGTGGGATGTGGCTGGAGAGATTTAGGGTGGGAATGTTATCTGGGAATACCGTTAATAATTGTTGGGTTGGATAACCCAAACCTGAAATTTTGTGTCATGTCTTTGTTTAAGGACTTGGATGTGAACTGTGTGAGAAAATTGATATTTCCATTTTAAGAATATCACCCTAAGTGAGGAGAGATTTGTTAAGGAAAATACTTCATAAAATAATTAAAAGTTGCGAGTCATCATTACAAATAAATCCAAAGATGGAAGTCCTTTATTTATACCAGGCTGGTGGAGCCATCACATGCTTCTGTTCAGAGCAACAGGACAGACTGACTAAGATGATAAACCAAGGGTCTAAAGTACCGACGATTCTTTTACATATCAAATGCCTATTAATTCGGTTACCCCAATTGGCACACAGATAAATGAAATGTTCTAGTAATAGCCCTAATATCTTAATATTATCTTTTGGTTTTGAAATTAGTCAAACATATTTAAAAAGTCAGGTAAATATCTGGTTCATAAACTAGGATTTATTGCATGTAAATTATTATCAGGGAACAGAAGTAAAAACGTAAAATGTTAAATTATCTCATCTGTAACCTAATGTACTGGTACAAGTGAAGTCAGGGTGACTTAGTTGAGTTTCAAATACAAGTTCATACAGTAAAATTTTTCCTTAGAGCTTCAAAAATGAGTCAATGCAAATAGAAAGAGAGGACATGAAAATGTCATGTCTTGTGCTGGGTTTACTTGGTGGCACAAGTAAGTTAGTGAGTGAGAAGGCAAACGTTTATCGGTTCAGGAGAGGTGTATACCTGCTATCGAATCCTGCACAATTAATCATTAACATATTTGCCGTTTGCTAAAAACATGTCAGTCTAAAAAATATATTCAAATAATAATCTATCAGTATCTGCTGAAACCAGTAGAATTCTTAATTTTACCGAGATATTTTTGCTCATACTACCCACTCTTTATTCCTATGCTCAGAGAATGCATTCCTTTAGTTATCCAAAGTATTCATTCCTCTTGAATACAACTTGTCTGAATTAAGACCTCATAATCAATTAAACGGAGGGGAACTAATCAAAAACAAACTCTGAGGCCTGCTGCATGCTTATTAAGTAATATTATTGAAAGTTGTGCTTTAAGGAGTTTACGTACAGTAGATTGACTTTTTTTTAATTTAATTGATGTAATTAAATGACTTTGTGATATCCCATACAAGTCTACCAATTCCATCTAATCAGATTTTCACCACCATCAGTAACTATTCAGCTCCATTCCAGTAATTTTTATATAATGCTCTTCTCAGAGCACAGGCTCACTTGGCTTAGAAAAATGTACAGTTATAAGTAAATTCTTAAGCCATAAAACATTCAGACTCTGGATCTAAAGTCTAAGAGAGTAAACATACCAATTATGTTAAGCATAAAACCTAATGGTTAACGAACAGATCATGGCAATGTCCCTTGCACTGGCAACAGAGAAATGGACAGATGTCAATGGTAGAGAGGGGGCCAATACTCAAGTCAACAGCAGAAAAGGCTTAAAATTCGTTGAGGGGTCTGAATTCAATGTTAACACACAAGTTCACAGATCTGATGACCCCTAGCCTAGCCCCAGGAGAATCTCCAATTTCATAAATATATGTTGGGCTGTCTGACAAGAAGTGAATTTGATCCTTTCGAGCTCCCAAAATCATTGTAGTTACTTTATTAAGCAAAAACATGGTCTTATACAGTTCATAAATGTGTTATATTATGCTTCTTAATTTAGAAGTTTGGTAAATGAACTTTTACCATAAAATATTAAATGTCATTGCATTTCCAATTTTCACATAAAAAGCTTGAGGCCTCCTGCTCAGACCCTTACCCCAACCCTAAAACTTACATGCATTTTTATATTAAACTTACTTTCTCCAGACTGACTTGACGGTAGTGAATGATCCTCCCAAGTTCTAACAGATGAAATCTCCTCAGTCCTCTTTGCATCAGAATGTAAGGACTCAGACCTCACCTTGAGATCGAGATGATCCACACTTTTATGGTGGTGTGTGTCAATGATAACAGATGTGTCCTCGACCTCTGCTTTAATACCCACAGTCACCAGCTCATAATCCTCATCCTTAAGGCAAAGGCCCTTCTGTTCATGAGGGACAGAATCCCATTCACAGTTCTCCTCCTCCTCCTTGATATTTACAGTCATTATCTCCAAGGTGTTTATGTCAGCTTCACATTTCTCTTCTTTCACATTCATCTTGGTGTTACAGTAAATGACAGCTGCTTCTTTCTTACTGTTAAAAGAACAGAAAGTTAATTCCATCAAAATTTCTCCATTAAGGTTTGAAAACATTTCAACCCAGCCACAGGAGATGCACAAACCAAGGTGTTTCTTCATGCCGGTCCCAAGCCCAGATAAATGGGGAGGGTTACATCAGGAAGGGCACCCGGTTTAAAATTTTGCCAAATCAATATGCAGAGAACAATACATAATTTCCATAACGGATCGGTCAAGCCCCGGGTTAACAACGACCGCCAGTAGTACTGTTAGTCAACAGGGTGCTGGCGGAAATTGGGCTACTGTTGGCCGAAGAAGCAGAAGGAGAAGAAAAGGGGAGACACGTGTCCAGAGGCAGGAGGAGAGGAGGAAAGTAAACAGAGTGGAACTGAGGGTAGGAACATTGAATGCTGGCAGTATCACTGGTAATGGGAGAGAGTTAGCAGATATGATGGAGAGAAGGAAGGTTGATATATTGTGCATGCAGGAGACTAAATGGAAGGGGAGTAAGGCCAGGTGGATCTGAGGTGGATTCAAATTGTTCTATCATGGTGTGGATGGGAAGAGAAATGGGGTAGGAGTTATTCTGAAGGAACAGTATGTCAAGAGTGTTTTAGAGATGAAAAGAGTGTCAGGCTGAGTAATGATTATGAAGCTGAAAATCGGAGGTGTGATGATGAATGTTGTTAGTGCATATGCCCCACAAGTTGGGTGTGGAATGGATGAGAAAGAAGATTTTTGGAGTAAGTTGAATGGAGTGATGAACAGTGTACCCAAGGGACAGAAAGTGGTGATTGGAGCGGATTTCAATGGACATGTTGGTGAAGGGAACAGAGGAGACGAGGAGGTGATGGGTAGGCATGGTGTCAAGGAGATGAATGAAGAAGGTCAGAGGATAGTGGATTTTACCAAAAGGATGGACATGGCTGTGGTGAATACGTATTTTAAGAAGAGGGAAGAACATAGGTTGACGTACAAGAGTGGAGGAAGATGCACACAGGTAGACTACATCCTATGCAGAAGAGTCAATCTGGAATGGAACTACCTTTTCACTGCATTTGAGAAATTTGGGTTTGGCCCAAATATTTGTGCATGGATCAAACTACTGTATACCAATCCAGAAGCTTCAGTTTGTATTAATAACATTTGTTCAGATTACTTTAAGCTAGAACGTGGTACCAGACAAGGATGTCCCTTGTCGCCACTGCTGTTTGCAATCGCCATTGAACCACTGGCGGTTCACTGTCGAAATTCTTATCAGATAAAGGGGATCATCAGAGAAGGACTGGAACAGAAAATTCCTCTATATGCAGATGATATGGTTTTATATATAATCAGACCCAGAAAACACTGTCCCTGCAGTTTTAACAGCACTAACAGAATTTCGAAAGATATCTGGTCTTAGAATTAATCTGAATTAAAGTATACTCTTTCCAGTGAATTCACAAGCATATAATATTAGATTGGACACTCTACCTTTTACCATAGCAGATCAGTTTAAATACCTAGGGGTAAATATCACAAGTAAACATAAAACTCTTTATCAACAAAATTTTGCCATCTGTATGGAAAAAATTAAGCAAGACTTGCATAGATGGTCAACCCTTCATCTCACTCTAGCCGGAAGAATTAACATTGTTAAGATGAATATCCTTCCTAAACTTCTTTTTTTATTTCAAAACATTCCAATATATATCAATAAATCGTTTTTTAAACAGTTTGACTTCCAGATGAATGAGGTTATTGTTGAATCTAACACCCACGTATCCGAAGAGCGACCCTACAAAGACCTCAGGCAGAAGGTGGCATGGCTTTACCTAATTTTCAGTTTTATTACTGGGCAGCAAACATACAAGCCATAAAAACCTGGACACAAATATATGAACATATATAGGCTTGGTCCGCAATAGAAGTAAAATCCTGTAGTACTTCTTTATGCTCCCTGCTCTGCTCTCCAATAAATGCAAGTTATCGCAAATATACTAATAACCCAATTGTGCTTTACTCACTCAGAATAAGAGAAATAACTATTACCGCATTTAATTCCCTTCTCCATTTCTTATTTACCTATATATATTTCTCCCTTTCTTTTGTTTATTGTTGCCTTATTAAAAAGCCCTAAGCAATTCTCCTTTGGCTAAGCTCTCCTTCTCAGGGGTGGGGTTTGATTTGTCTTCAATTTCGTTGTTATAAATTGATCTATTTTTATGGAATGATTATAATAAAAATTAATAAAGTATATATATAAAAAAAAAAGAAGAGTCAATCTGAAGGAGACTGAAGACTGCAAAGTTGTGGCAGAGGAAAGTGTAGTTAAGCAGCATAGGATGGTGGTCTGTAGGATGACGTTGGAGATCAAGAAGAGGAAGAGAGTGAGGGCAGAGCCAAGGATCAAATGGTGGAAGTTGAAAAAGGAAGACTGCAAGGTTGAGTTTAGGGAGAAGGCGAGACAGGCACTGGGTGGTAGTGAAGAATTACCAGACAGCTGGGAAACTACAACAGATATAGTAATGGTGACAGCAAGAAGGGTGCTTGGCGTGACATCTGGACAGAGGAAGGAGGAAAAGGAAACCTGGTGGTGGAATGGGGAAGTACTGGAGAGTATACAGAGGAAGAGGATGGCAAAGAAGAAGTGGGACAGTCAGAGAGATGCAGAAAGTTGACAAGAGTACAAGGAGATAAGGCGCAAGGTGAAGAGAGAGGTGGCGAAGGCTAAAGAAAAGGCGTATGATGAGTTGTATGAGAGGTTGGACACTAAAGAGGGAGAAAAGAACGTGTACTGATTGGCTAGAAAGACGGACCAAGCTGGGAAAGATGTGCAGCAGGTTAGGGTGATAAAGAATAAAGATGGAAATGTACTCACAAGCGAGGAGAGTGTGTTGAGCAGATGGAAAGAGTACTTTGAGAGGCTTATGAATGAAGAGAACGAGAGAGAAGAGGTTGGATGATGTGGAGATAGTGAATCAGGAAGTGTAATGGATTAACAAGGAGGAACTAAGGACAGCTATGAAGAGGATGAAGAATGGAAAGGCCATTGGTCCAGATGACATACCTATGGAAGCAAGGTGGTGTTTAGGAGAGATGGCAGTGGAGTTTTTAACCAGATTGTTTAATGGAATCTTGGAAAGTGAGAGGATGCCTGAAGAGTGGAGAAGAAGTGTACTGGTGCTGATATTTAAGAATAAGGGGGTGTGCAGTACTGTAGTAACTACAGGGGGATAAAATTGATGAGCCACAGCATGAAGTTATGGGAAAGAGTAGTGGAAGCTAGGTTAAGAAGTGAGGTGATGATTAGTGAGCAGCAGTATAGTTTCATGCCAAGATAGAGCACCACAGATGTGATGTTTGCTCTGAGGGTGTTGATGGGGAAGTATAGAGAAGGCCAGAAGGAGTTACATTGTGTCTTTGTGGACCTGGAGAAAGCATATGACAGGGTGCCTCGAGAGGAGTTGTGGTATTGTATGAGGAAGTTGGGAATGACACAGAAGTATGTAGGAGTTGTACAGGATATGTACGAGAGAAGTGTGACTGTGGTGAGGTCTGTGGTAGGAGTGATGAATGCATTCAAGGTGGAGGTGGGATTACATCAGGGGTCGGCTCTGAACCCTTTCTTATTTGCAATGGTGACGGACGAGATTAGACAGGAGTCCCCGTGGACTATGATGTTTACTGATGACATTGTGATCTGTAGCGATAGTAGGGAGCAGGTTGAGGAGATCCTGGAGAGGTGGAGATATGCTCTTGAGAGGAGAGGAATGAAAGTCAGTAGGAACAAGACAGAATACATGTGTGTAAATGAGAGTGAGGTCATTGGAATGGTGAGGATGCAAGGAGTAGAGTTGGCAAAGGTGGATGAGTTTAAATACTTGGGATCAACAGTACAGAGTAATGGGGATTGTGGAAGATAGGTGAAAAAGAGAGTGCAGGCAGGGTGGAATGGGTGGAGAAGAGTGTCAGGAGTGATTTGTGACAGACTGATATCAGCAAAAGTGAAAGGGAAGGTCTATGGGACAGTAGTGAGACCAGCTATGTTATATGGGTTGGAGACGGTGGTACTGACCAGAAAGCAGGAGACAGAAAGGTGGAGGTGGCAGAGTTAAAGATACTAAGATTTGCATTGGGTGTGATGAGGATGGACAGGATTAGAAATGAGTACATTAGAGGGTTAGCTCAAGTAGGACAGTTGGGAGACAAAGTCAGAGAGGCGAGATTGCGTTGGTTTGGACATGTGCAGAGGAGAGATGCTGGGTATATTGGGAGAAGGATGCCAAGGACAGAGCTGCCAGGCAAGAGGAAAAGAGGAAGGCTTTAAGAGGAGGTTTATGGATGTGGTGAGAGAGGACATGCAAGTGATGGGTGTAACAGAAGATGCAGAGGACAGAAAGATATGGAAGAAGATGATCCGCTATGGCAACCTCTATCGGGAGCAGCCGAAAGAAGAAGAAGATTTGAAAACATTTCAACTTCCTTTCATTTAATCCTCTTAGTTAATACTAGTGTCTCCATAGATTTATTAAATATTATAATGGCAAGTGGAATTTGAATCCTTTGTTCTCACTAATGGACCTGAGAATGCTAATAGTGCTTCCTAATTCCCTTTCTCCAAAAGCAATAGATATCATAAAAACAGTTTGAGTGAATGTTTAAATAAATAAATTAAAAATTTCGTAGTACGTGGCTTCTTGTTTGCAAATGTTTTCATTTAAAATTCTGGCAAAAGGGGTGGCACTGTGGTGCAGTGGTATCACTGCTGCCTCACAATAAGGAGACTAGGGTTCACATTCTAGGTTCTCCCTGTGTGGAGATTGTACATTCTCGCTGTATCTGTGTTGGTTTCCTCCAGGAACTCCACTTTCCTCCCACAGTCCAAAGACATACAGTTTAGGTGGATTAGCGATGCTAAATTGGCTTAAATGTGGGTTTGGTGGTGTTCTTCATATGATAGCCTGGCACCTTGTCCTGGATTTGTCTCTGCCTTGCACCTTATGCTTGTTGGGATAGGCTGCCATTTCCACATGACTCTGCTTAGAATAAAGTAGTGATAGAAAATAGATGGGTGGATGTTGGCATAAGTTTTCTAGTTGTGCTCAGCAGAAAACTGCTTCAAAATTTATTAGTAGGATATAAAACAAATCAAGTCATTTTGTTTTTGTGGAAATAGTTTAAAATTTACAATCACACTCACATACATCTGTAAACATTTTCAAGTGGCATGTAGGCTTATTACAACAGTCCACAAAAGCAGCCATCACAGATTCTAAACATCTATTATGAGCAGCACCCACACAAAAAATGGTGACACTTTACACAGATTTCTTTTGTGTTACTGTGTGTGTGTTTTCCACCTAGCACTATGTTTTTCTACCAGGAGAAAAAGTGATCTAAGGGGAGGCCAAGAAAATCTGCTTCTGTCAAACTCTTTCTTCTAACATAAAATCACTTTAGTGTTGCATTGTAAAAAGCAAAAGAACACTTTTTAATCAACTGGGAACATAAAATAAGATTTTTCTATATACACTACTGGTCAATGTTTTAGAACACCTCAGTTTTTTCAGTTTTTCTTCAAATTGAATCAGTTGAAAACGTGAGCAGTAAACTGGCAGAGGTTTAAATTTAAAGTTTAGGGTTGCAAAAAATGAAACAAGTAAATTTCAGAATATTACAAATGGGCCTTCTTCGGAGAACAACTAATAGGTCACAACCTACAGATGTTCTGCAGCAATTTAAGAAAATGAAACCTTGCACGTTGAGGAAAACAACTTGCACAGGTGTCCCAACTTCTGTTGATTACTTTAAAACCCTTCTGTCTTAAAGCAGAGTTTGAACAGACTGTGTTACTACACTCTCTGAAGTACTGCTTGGAAAATATTTCAGTGATAATGGCAAGAAACAGCAATTAACAAAAGAAATGAGACACAGCGTAATTATCCATAGAAGTGCAGGCCTTTCATTTAGAGAAACTGCAAAACAAATCAAAGTGTCAGTAGTGTCCTACACAATCCAAAGATGTTTGGAAACTGGAATAAATTCTGATAGCCAAAGTCCTAGTCCAATCAGAAGACAAGTTTCTGAGGGTCACCAGCTTGTGTGATAGGCAACTCACAGCACAACAGCTTCAAGCACAGATTTACAATGGTCAAAAAAAAAAAAAAAAAACAAGTCTTAGTCTTGTGAAAAGAAGACTTTAAGGAATAGCTTTCTTACTGCCACTCACCCTGTCAAACCCGCAGCATAAAGTACAAAATAAGGCCTTGAAATATTGGCTGTGGACTACTACAGACTGGAAAAAAAGTCTTATGGACTGATGAATCCAAATTTGAAATCTTTGGTTCATCATGCAGGGTGTTTGTATGTCGTCAAGTTGGTCACAGGATAGTTCATCAGTGTGTGACGCCAACTGTCAAACATGAAGGAGGAAGTGTGATGGGGTCTGGGGTTCTTTTACTGGAGGCAGAGTTGGTGATTTGCACAGAGTGACTAGCATTCTGAAAACAGTATTTTGCAGCACCACACAAAACCTTCTGCTCTACATCTAGTAGGTCAGGGGTTCATCCTACAGCAAGACAATGACCTAAATCATGCCTCCAAACTATGTTAGAACTACGTTAAAAGAAAAGAATAATTGAGCAAGTCTGGGAATAACTGAACAAGAAGGGTGAAAGGAAAGCCACCTACAAGTGTAACATATTTGTGGGAACTTCTGCAACAGTGTTGGGAAGATTTTTCTTACTCATACTTAATTTCCCTTAAGAAAGAATGCCACATGTGTTATATCAGCAAAAGGTGGCTACTTTGATGAATTAAAAATGTAAATAACATTTTGTACACTTAATGATTGTTTGAGTTTTCATTTTTACTTGCCATTATTTATTCTCTGCCTTGATTTCATGATATAATAAGACATTTAACTAGCTTCAGGTTGATGACCTCTTCTGAAGTACAGGTGGTATGGCTGCTGATGGAAGTGAATTAGACATTTTATAATGTACTGACATATTTGTTTTTGTGGGTTCCACTATATTATGGAGTAAAGTGGAATGAGAAAATGAGAAATAAGAAAAATACTAAACACCCTAATGTGGATTTACAGTATTGTACATGTAGTAAGTCAGAAATCAAGAGTTTAAGATGAAGAACTGTTGTGTTGTAAAAAAAAAATTGTGGTATACTTGAAGTAAAGAGAGAATCTTTATAGATTTTGTGGAAATATTTTATCTCATTTCCCCATAGACCTAATGAAAAGAAAAATTATATTAACAATCCTTAGAATTTGACTTACTATGTTAAATTACATGTTGTTTCTGGAGGTGACACATCATTCAGGATTTTATAGGTTGTATAATCATTATGAGACAGCTGAGCATAAGTTACAGGCATTTTAGAAGAAAAAAAAAACTGATTAAATTGGTTGGGGTTGATAAAAATTAAGTTACATAGAAATGTTTAGACTAATTCGCACAGCTGTTGTCAGTTATTTGCAATCTATAGAGGTACATGGATTATTTAAATGAATAAATAGGTGTTGGTTTGCCACCAGTCATTAAAAAGGTGAAAAAGATGAAACCCTATCCAGCTCTTAGGTTGAGGAGTTCACCGTTAGCAAAACATCTGACTCAAGAAGTTGCGCCATCTTGGCCAAATGCTCTGGGTGAGGACATAAAACATAAGACAGTGATATGTCACTGATGTCAGATGTCACTACATGATATGTACACTTGACCATTTTAGCACAACATTTTTATGCATCATTTTGCCCATCTAAAAATCAAATAACTTAAAAGCAATACTTGGATAAACATATCATTATAACTGTAACCTATTGATATGATGCTCAAACACTGGCAGATGGGGTTTCAAATGCTTAATGTTAGGAGGTCTTTTTTAAATAGATAGATAACTTTATTAAATACTTTATTAATCCCAAGGGGAAATTCACACATCTCTCTCTCTCAATCTGCCCCAAGGTTGTGGGTCCAAATCCCACTACCGAAACTGTTAAAGCAGGTTGGGCCATCTTAATTTTCCTCGTTTTGACAAAACACCCCTTTAACCCTTTACAGTGGCCATTAAACAACATTACAGTAAATCCCATTCAATGCGTACAAAATTAAACCAACTTTGTCAGTCCATCTGACCCAGGTATTCACGTTGGGCTGAACAAAATTGACCTGCAAATTCACAGAGACATGTTTCTATTCTTGAAATTATTAAAATTGATGTGCCTCAATGACATTTAACTTTTCGCAGTGCCCATCAAACTTCACAGTAAATCCCATTCATTAGATATAAAAGTAACCCAACTTTGCCAGTCCATTTGACTTATAAACCAGGGTTGGGCAGGGCAAAAACCAACTGCAGTTAAACAGAGTACATCTCATTCATTACCAACAGTGGGCAGGGCAAAACTCAACTGTTGTTTGTCAAAGACGTCAATCTTTTTGTTAACGTTGAGTAAGTAACTGCTTTACAGAAGGTATGTGAATAAGAAGCTGGCTGGAAGCAAATAATTAGACAACTTCAGCCCCGTCTTACATTCGCCACCCCAGAGGACGCGCTCTCTAATTGAGGAGCACTCATCTTACTAAATTAGAAAAATAGAATTTTCTTAAAATTGAAAAAGAAAAAAAAAAAAAAAAACTGGTGTCGACTCCGTGAGGGACCGCTTATATTTTTAGAACTTGGCAAGAATGTATTACACAATACAGCAATTAATTACAATAGCTTTTCCATATTGCTGCTTTTACGCTATGGGTAAGAAAAGGAGACTGTGAACGTTTTTTTTTTTTTTATTTATAGATGAATCGCCATACTTTTTTCGCAAGGCTGTTTGTATATGATATTTAACTCTTACTGTATGTATTTTAAATTTCTTAATTTACAAAGTAAAACAAAAACCATTGTTTTCCAGTTTGAAATCTCCTCCTGATCGACGTCTGACGATCCTATGAGGACACTGAATAAATATACAGCAATGAATGCAAATTAACCGGCGGCGGCAGTGTTTCTGAGTGTTTAGAACACTCAGAAACAGAAATTGGAATCGATAACATAAAGTGAGTCGGGGACAAAGGCTAAGTCGAGTAGGCACCCCTTGCCTATAATTCAAATCGCTTGCTGTAATTCTGACCGAGGAAAAAAAAAATCTCACTCCTATAAAGTGACTGCCCCAAAACTGACTTACCTTTTTTTGCCTGTAGATGATATGACACTTCGCAAAACCTGCACAACTCATACACAGCTTCTGATTGCTGAGTGACCACAAATGAGGAGCGCGACGGGAACGCCTGCTTCAATTTTTGTCGCTCACAATGACGTCATACAACACCCCATTACAAGATTCTCCACGAATCATCCGGAAGTTCAAAGCATAGAATATGGCAACAAGATACACATGTGTTTTGGACGTCTGAAACAGTTCCACGACAGACAGGAAAAAAACGTGACCTCAACGCTGGCAAAGTTATTTGTCTATTCTCGAGCCATAGAGCTGCACGTGCCTCGCAAATTTAACAGTCGTTATCAAAGTTGTGTTTTTTTCTTTTCCGAAGCTATGGTAAGTCACGTGAAGCGTTTCCCGATAAATATGTTGCATAGCTAGCTATTATGTTCTTTGTTGGCGTTTACTAAATTTCATCCGAAAACTTTTATTATCTTCTTTACACTTGGTTCTTCGCGTATGCTGCTGTCTTGTTTACCATACTTAAACGGTTAAATGTACTGAATATGTAGCCTTTTGCGGATTAATACATATACATTGCGTTGGATTTAACGTATTCTAGTAAGGGCATTATTGGAAGCATCGATTTGGAGCGCTGGCGAAATTGTTATTATATATTAGAGCTGACTGAACTACTTGAGGAGACTCGAGACGTTTGATTTATGCAACAAGCTGCTGGAAAAGTGTTCAGTAGTCCGTAGTAGCCAGTGTTGTGTTCTACGCTGTGGTCACCTGATGAAGCAATCTGAGTTCAAAAGATGTATAATGCCTGAACAAAATTATCAGGAAAGGCCGCTCCATCACAGACTCGCTGGACGGAAGGAAGTATGGTGGCAAAATCATACAGTAATATTTTCTAATTGTATCCAACGGCAGAGCCATAGAATACTATTGTGAAAAATGCCCTCCATCTCCCGCCGGAGGTGTGCTCTTAGATCGCTATTATCCACGGGGGTATTTTTCGTACGTGGATTACTCGCTTAGCCGGATGTAATTTTTGACGATTTGGCCTGATCCTGGATCTGTCGGTTTTTTGAAACTCTTGCTGGAAGTGTTGTCATAGCAACACATCCAAATCCGCAAACCTGCTCGGAGCAGGTTTGTTCTGCGTAAACAAGGATTAGTTTACACACGTGATCAGTGACGGTGTGGAAGTCATCCAGTCAGGGCTTCGCCGTTCATGAATGAGCGACCAATTGATATTGGTGTGCAAATTATAGGAAGAGAATTTCATATAAAGAGGGTTTTGCGCGATCGGCAAGATCCTTTATTGCCCCCGGAGGAAATTCTGTACGAAAGATACCGCTTTAGCCGAGGGGGAATATTGTACCTCAAAGATTTATTAGCTCCGTATATTCGAAGTCAAACTCGGCGAAGTCGGGCTCTCACAACCACACAGACAGTAGGCATTGCTTTGAGGTTTCTTGCAAGCGGCACTTTTTTATATACTGTAGGCGATGCGGAACAGCTATCGAAAAGTGCAGTTTGCCAGGCAATTCGTAAAGTTTGTTTGGCTCTGAAACATTTCCTTCAGGTTTTCATTGTGCTTCCTGGACACCTGCGTGTGCAGACAATAAAAGAGGCGTTTCATGCCATTGCAGGTAGGTAATACACAGGCTAAAACACCCATAGTTCCACGAAGAATCTCAATCAGCCTAACATTCTCATTACCAGGATTTCCAAATGTGATTGGGTCACATGGAACTGATCAGAGTGGAGTTTGATCAAACATTATTTGGAAAGTGTACCTCTCCTCCTGATGAATAATCAGACACAGTGTCTTCATCAAATATTTGACCTTCGTTAATATCTCGTTGGTCAGACACAGGTTCAAGGGATATGATATTCCTTGCAACTGACCCAACAAAAAAGAGGGCTATATGGAACATACCTATAGCACACATGGAGGACAAATATGCAATGACCATCCTTTATCTGAAATGAAGTGACCACTACTTCCTGCCACTGGTTCTGAGGAGGAGCTTCCCCCTGATGCCCTCACAAACAGGGCGATGGGCATTTTGCTGGAGAGCCAACTCTTCTGCAGGGGTTAGGTCTGGACCGCGTGACCCTCCACCTGTTTTTTGCTTGTCTGCCTCCTTATTAGCTTTAAAATTAATGTTTTTTATATTATATATGATTCTTCATGTCAACAATTCTTTAAATAGTTATATACCAATATTTACCAGTTTGAAGTATATTCTTGTACTTCACTTTAACCTGTTCCCATGTTCTCCTTGTGCTCACGTTTGATCTGGAATTATGACATATTAAATAATAATTAATCTGACACATAGGAAATGAAACGCTGCATTCACTAAGTACAATGTACACTACTTAGCGTTTAATTTTTTCGGCCACTTTTTGCCAGCCGTCTTTTCTGGTCTGGGCTGCTTTTGCAGTGTTACCCCTTGTGTATATTACATCTTGCCTGAAGAAGGGGCCTGAGTTGCCTCGAAAGCTTGCATATTGTAATCTTTCTAGTTAGCCAATAAAAGGTGTCATTTTGCTTGGCTTTTCTCTACATTCATAATGGCTAACACGGTACAACACCCTAGTACTATTAAATCTTGAAATTCTTCGTGTCCTTCGAATAAAAGGTCTTGCGCCGCGTGTGTGAAAAAAAAATGCGCACGTTCTTTCGTCATTTTGTTACAGCCTATCAAAGACTTGCTGATCATGTTTTCTAGACTCAATATATATGGGCTTTTCACTCAGCGCGGGCGCGCGCATTCATCTCGTATGATTAGATCCAGCTACACTAATCCAATACACAGCTGCGTTTGAAAAACCGACTTATCTGGATGAGTTTCACTGGCATTAACTCATTCAAGATGAGGCACCTGATCTCGGATGGTTTAAGCGACGTACGAAAAATACCCCCCACAGGCTCATTCCACCACGGTGTGCCAAGAAGCGCCTCAAGGGGTCTTTTCTGCCCACTGATATAAGGAAATTCAATGCTTTCTCCCGACTCCTCAGATTAAATGCTTATACTCTTTAAGTTGATTTTGCTGTTTATAATATACATTCATTTGTTTCCCTATCTATTGATTGATTATATTATTTGTCCTGTGATTCTATCACTGTTGTTTTGTATGTTTCTGCTGCCGTATGCATCTAAATTGTAGACAGTGTGGTGTATTGGTTAAGGACTTTGATTATGTGACCCTGAGGCAAGTCACTTGACCTTCCTGTTCTCCAATTGCAAAACCAAAAAGAAATGTAAACATTTGCGTCATAAATGTTGTAAGTCGCGTTGGATAAAGATGTCAGCCAAATAAGTAATTGTGTATTGCCCCTTGGGATTAATGAAGTTCATCTAAATTTAATGTCAAACATCAATGGGTTTAATTTTAAAAATTTCACAGATTTATTGTTTTTAGGTGTTTTTAAAAAAAAAAAAAAAAAAAACCTTAATCTGTCTCTTTGTAAAAACAATTTTCTCTCTTCGGGCTAGCACCTTTATCCAATTCCAAATTGCATTTTCTTACCTATAGACTAGTGTCTCACTCTGCCTTCCTTCAAACTTTAAAGTTTGTACATCTCAACAGAAAAAATAGTATTAACACTATTTGTTTCTCTGTTCTGTGTAAGACATAATACACCTTTGAACAGCCATTTCAACTAAAGCTGATGTCACATTAGGTGACTCCTGGTCATGGGGCATATCAGATTTGCCATCTGCAGTTGCTGATCTCGCTAGATCATGTTAATATACATGGCTGAAAATCGCTTGCTATGTATGTCACGTTTAGTAATTGCTGATATTCTAGTACAGTCCTGCTGGCTCCTTTTTCTGACAGCCAATAGCATGCTTCCTAACGGAGTTTTAAATGAAACAACTTAGATGCAGTTGAAGTGCAGACTTTCAGCTTTAATTCAGTGGGGTGAACAAAACGATTGCATAAAAATGTGAGGCAACTAAAGCATTTTTTAACACAATCCCTTCATTTCAGGGGCTCAAAAGTAATTGGACAAATTAAATAACTGGAAATAAAATGTTCATTTCCTAATACGTGGCTGAAAACCCTTTGCTGGCAATGACAACCTGAAGTCTTGAACTCATGGACATCACTAGATGCTGGGTTTCCTCCTTTATAATGCTCTGCCAGGCCTTTACTGCAGCGGCTTTCAGTTGCTGTTTGTTTGTGGGCCTTTCTGTCCGAAGTTTAGTCTTCAACAAGTGAAATGCATGCTCAATTGGGTTAAGATCAGGTGACTGACTTGGCCATTCATGAATTTTCCTCTTCTTTGCTTTAATAAACTCCTGGGTTGCTTTGGCTGAATGTTTTGGGCCATTGTCCATCTGTATCATGAAACGCCGCCCAATCAATTTGACTGCATTTAGCTGGATTTGAGCAGACAGTATGTTTCTGAACACCTCAGAATTCATTCGCCTGCTTCTGTCCTGTGTCACATCAGCAATAAACACTAGTGTCCCAGTGCCACTGGCAGCCATGCACACCCAAGCCATCACACTGCCTCCACCGTGTTTTACAGATTATGTGGTATGCTTTGGATAATGAGCTGTTCCACGCCTTCTCCATACTTTTTCTTGCCATCATTCTGGTAGAGGTTGATCTTGGTTTCATCTGTCCAAAGAATGTTTTTCCAGAACTGTGCTGGCTTTTTTAGATGTTCTTTAGCAAAGTCCAATCTAGCCTTTCTATTCTTGAGGCTTATGAGTGGCTTGCACCTTGCAGTGCACCCTCTGTATTTACTTTCATGCAGTCTTCTCTTTATGGTAGACTTGGATATCGATACGCCTACCCCCTGGAGAGTGTTGTTCACTTGGTTGGCTGTTGTGAAGGGGTTTCTCTTTACCATGGAAATGATTCTGTGATCATCCACCACTGTTGTCGTCCGTGGACGTCCAGGTCTTTTTGCGTTGCTGAGTTCACCAGTGCTTTCTTTCTTTCTCAGGATGTACCAAACTGTAGATTTTGCCACTCGTAATATTGTAGCAATTTCTCGTATGGGTTTTTTTCTATTTTCGCAGCTTAAGGATGGCTTCTTTCACCTGCATGGAGAGCTCCTTTGACCGCATGTTGTCTGTTCATAGCAAAATCTTCCACATGCAAGCACCACACCTCAAATCAACTCCAGGACATTTATCTGCTTAATTGATAATGACATAACGACGGACTTGCCCACACCTGCCCATGAAATAGCCGTTGAGTCAATTGTCCGATTACTTTTGAGCCCCTGAAATGAAGGGAGTGTGTTAAAAAAAATGCTTTAGTTGCCTCACATTTTTATGCAATCGTTTTGTTCACCCCACTGAATTAAAGATGAAATTCTGCACTTCAACTGCATCTGAATTGTTTCATTTAAAATTCATTGTGGTAATGTACAGAACCAAAATTAGAAAAAAGTTGTGTCTGTCCAAATATTTATGGACCTAACTGTACGTAAGTCACATTGTATGTCACATTAGGTGACCGGCTTCATTGGAGCACACCACTGACTGCCTCCAACTCTGTAAGATAAAGTAACTCAAGGCTATGACTGAAAATCACCAGAAAAGTAATCAATTATGACATAGTCTTCAATATTTTTTGAGTGTCTTTTCTCATCTTTTGTAACGCTTAACATTTTGAAGAACATGAAACAAAGCAATATCAAAATGACAGTTTAAATGTTTACATGGTGTTCATATACTCGTTACTCTCTATTTTAGATGCACATATCAATCTGTGACGCTAGCACACAGCCAGCACTGGAGGAATGCAACACCTGTTGCAAAGAACTGTTTCACTGCCGTCTTTGTCCCAACTTCAACCCAACTGTCAGGGCAAAGATTGAGATGCATATAGATCTCCACGTAAAAAACGCTTTGCATTTCAAAGGTATGTTGTCATTAAACCTACATGCCAGTTCATTTTCAGGTTACAGCAAGGTTTGTTCAGTCTTTTTGGGCATCACATTTTTTTCTTGTGTAAATATTATACTCTGCACTTAAACTGTATTTACAAATTCTGACATCTTCTTTGTTTCCTTGGAAGTTACCCTTCACATTGAATAATTAAAGGCTTTCAAAGAAACTGTTTTCTTGAAATAAATACAGCATCAGTGTAACATTAAGTTGTAAGATTTGTTTTTGATAAAACATCTCCTTTTGTTAACAGTTTACCACATTGCTTGATGACTTTTGTTTGTGTCTATATTTGTTTTTAATCCCTATACATGGTTTTATATTTTATTATAGGAGATGGTAAGGTAGTTATTTTGTTTAAGTCACTTTTAACATGTACACTGAGAATGCTGGTTACATTGGTTATATTTATATAATTGCATTTAATTAATGCAGATTTTTTCCTCTTACAGACAAAATTATATGCCGGTGCCGGCTACCTTGCAGGGCGGAGGGACATTATCACTGCCCTTTCTGTAACAGAACAGTTATACGACGGTTAGATATGAAAAGACATTTAGTGTTGTGTCAAGTTTCTGCAGTGCCGAGTCCACCACATACTGTACTGTCTTCAGTGCCGAGTCCACCACATGCAGCACTCTCTTCAGCGTCAAGCCTGCCACCCACTGCTCCCCATCCAGTGCCAAGGCCATTCATTTTCAAGTTACAGCAAGGTTTGTTAAATCTTTTTGAACATCAGATTTTCTTGTTATACCTGCATTTTCATTTTCAAATTCTGTCAACTTCTTTGTAGCCTTAGATCAGGGTGGGCAAAGTCAGCCCTGGAGGGCTGCAGTGGCTGCAAGTTTTTATTTAACCAAGTTGCTTAATCTGAAAACAATCCTTGACAATAATTTAACGTCATATCTTGTTAGTGCTTTAACTCTGCCATGACAGGTCATTTTCATATCCTAGATTTTTTTGTCCCTTTCTAAGGATATCAGCCAAATGAATACTCAGCCCTTTACTTTTTTTCTCTTTACTTTCCTTCCAAGTATTTAATTAAACAAAATAGTGCGTAATAAATACACACAGGTGTCCATGGAAATGAGCTAAATAGAGAAATGCTGGTTTCTTTTGTCATTTGCATCTTACTGCTGAAAAACCGCTGTATTCTTGTTTTTTTAATTGCTCCTTAAGACTAAAATAAGCAATAAGGTTTTAAAATCTTAATGAGCGAGACTACTAAAATGAAGCAGAAGTGTTACTTGAGTAATATGTGGTATAACAGGTCCGTGGCTTCAAAAAATGGCTAGTTTTAAATAAATCCAGATAGCTGTGTTATTCTCCGTGGGCCACGGATAGTTAATGGGGTAAACGGGGCAAGTCAATTGTTCCTGCGATGTGTGATTAAGGCGCTGCACCCACGGAGCCGATAAATATGGGTTGGCACAGGAAAAAAGGAAGGATCGGAGATCAAGAATTGAGGTTAGATGACTGAAGAAGCATGACGAACTTGGGGCCCCGCAAAGGAGCGTAGGCTGTGGCGCTCTAGGGGCTGGTTCACCCCAATGAATAACAGTGTCGAGTGGAGCGAACAGAGCGGATGACCTCCCTATGGATCTGAGGTACGGCTGCGGGGGAGTGAAGGAAGACTGGAGAAGAGCTGACCTCTGATGGTCTGGCTGCATATTTTAGAGGCAGCCAAGATGGGGGTCGGACGAAAGGAGTTTGTGACTGCTGAGTCTCCGCCAGCTACATGAGTAATGGGTGAGTCGGGGAGACAAAGAAGGTGGTGGGCTGAGATCATGAGGGGTTAATGACTGCATTTTAACCTCTGCTTGTATTGGATTTATTTATTATGGATTTTTATCCTCACTTTTCACTTGGTTTTTATGGATTTATTTATGTACTATTAGAGAACACGGCACAGTGGACACTTTTTAGTTTGTTTTTGACTGTTTTTAATAAAGGCACATGAGCGCTTTCCACCGTCCCTTTGCCCCATGTGAGATTTGTCCTCATTTGTCACCTCATCTCACTCATAACTATCGAAGCAACATCACACAATAAGTGCTTCTTATTAAGCAATTGGGTTGGAAGAAAAACCTGCAGCTACTGTGGCCCACTAGGAACGACTTTGCCCACCCCTGCCTTAGATATTACCATTCTTGTTGAATAATTCAATGCTTTCAACAGCAAGAAATGCTTTCTTGAAATACATACAGCACCAGCATGAAATTCATTCATAAGCTGTGTGTTTAATAAAGATCTCTCTTTGTTAATAGTTTACCACATAGATTGATGACTTTTGTCTTTGTATATGTTTTGGTTATGTTTGATGGGGAGCTGCGCTCATAGTGATCAGCACCCGGATTGTCTCTCTCTGTGTTTTTGTTTTGTTAAATCTTTTGTTACAAGTCTACCTACCTACGAGTGATCATTTTGTTAATGGGGATAGTAAGGTACTTGTTTTAATTAAATCTCTTTACACCTGTGCATATTTTTACATATACATTGGGACTGTGGAATAAATTGGTTATCAATTTTATATATTTATAAAATTTAAAATGCAGAGTTGACTGACTGATTCATTCACTCAAACATGCATCAACATAAACACTATTACCCATCTTAGCTAAAAAGGTGAAATTTGCCAGGATGGTACATCAAGGCCCATAGGTATCCACCAAGAGAGAACATTTTGATATATCAGTACTTAATCCCCTCCACCACATGATATAAAAACTAAATACCCCAAAATCTCAACAATGCTTTGTCAGATTTGATTGAAATTTGATAACTTGCATGCTTTGCGCTGAGAGAATGCTTTATATAAATAAAAGATGGAGAAAAAGCATTTGACAAGCCACAATGACAGGCACGTTCATTTCTAATGTGGAAACCCACAGAAATTGTGTTGCATTGCTCAAAAGCAACTTCTCCACACTTACTGTTCTTTACAGTAACACCCAGGGTACCCACAGTTATATGCAAACCAGTGCTTGAACTGGATATACATATATTTGTGACTGCATGTGAACTTTAAAGGGGAATACATCAAACAGACGAAAACCATAAAAAGAAACACTGTACTTGAGTGAACAACATAAACAAATCAAAATCATAAACATTGAATAATGATAATAATATATACTCAGATTTCACATTACTCCTATTGATTACCCATTTCATCTCAAAAGAATGCACTTTCCTGTAAAACTGTGTTTTGCAATGACCAGCAATAAAATCTCTAAGAATAAAAGTCACTAAGAAAAGCAGGAATTAAGCTATGGAAGGATATTTTACTCGGAGGCAATTGTGTTCAGAAGTATGCAGCTTCAGTGACCTAATGATGTTAACACTACTTATTATTTGACTGATGCCTTTACCCAAGTGGTTCACAACATTTAACATACAACAGGTTATATTTAACTTGTTTTACAAGTTGGAACACAGGCAGATAAAATGACTTCCTCATGGTCACACATCAGTCAGTAGCAGGATTCTAATCCACAAGCCCAGGGTGTGAAGGCCCAGGTCCAAAGCCTTAACCACTACTCCCCACTGTATTTGCCCTTTTTTTTTTTATAAAAAATACTGTACAGAAAAAAAGTAACATTGTACTTTTGACACATCTGACTAACTTACAGCACTATAATTGATGGCTATTGTCTTACAAAATTGCTTGGGCAAACCGGGTAGTATTTTATATAATTGCATTTAACACTAGAATTCCCAAAGCCTATGAAAAAGCTCTAAATCCCGGCTCAACTTAAATCTCTTCACTCCTCTCCATCAGCGTCTTTTGTTTTGTAAATATGTCGATCAGCACAAGCAGCCTGCTGTCCAATCCCCCGGCTTAATGAAGCTGAGCTCGGGCGAAAAGTTTCTCCCAGCTCAAGCCAAGGCTCCTTATCTGCGTGTGAGGTGCCTGGAGTTGTATTGGGGTAAATAATACAGGTATATCGTTATTTGGAGCACATGCATTTCATGTGTGTTCCATGTCTACAAATGAATGAGAGGCAAGAAATGCTGAACACATACCTAAAGCAGAAACTTTTTCCATGTAATACCAATAATGACATGAAGTGATCGTAACAACAGACCGCTTCTTCACAGCACATTCGCTGGCTAATAGACTGCTGCACTCTGCTTGGCACCATAAAGTAAAATGGGACTTCCACCTGCAGCTAACGTCACTTCAGTACGTGAGCAATTTGCCACGGTGCTGCCTTTTTCCAGTCTGATAGCGATCACCGGACATCGTATCTTTGTTTGCTGGTACAACAAATAGTTCTGAGCAGGCATCAGTCACAGCGCTGATCTTGTGGAAAGAATGGAGATAAATGATTTGTCTTCAATTCTTTTTTGTATAAATTGATCTATTTGTATGGAATGATTACAATAAAATTATTAAAAAAAAAGAATGGAGATAAATGTCATCAACCCAAAGAGGGAGAGGCAAGTTCATTGTACCACATGAACGTAACTGACAGAATAAAACTGAATAATAAAAAAACAAGCACTGACTTACAAGTAGCCAAAATTTACACCGGGTGTGTTAGATTCAAATCAAATGTGTTTTTATTATATTATAATAATAACAGCAGCTCACTACTCAAAACGCAGAGTGCCCAGTTTCGAAACCCGGGACCTTTGGGTTATAAGGCAGCGGTTCTTGCCGCTACACCATTCAAGAACACATATAAACTCCCTGTCAATTGACATTTGAGCTTGGGCTTTTAACTCATTGACAGCAACATGTAAATCAAATGTTTTTTTTTTTTGTTTTTTTTCTTTGGTTATATTCTTGAATAAAAGTGCACGTGCTTATTTGATATTTGGATTAAAGTCTTCACACATTATACACTTCATGTCATTATTTGTATAATATGGAAAAAGTTTCTGCTTTAGGTATGTGTTCAGCATTTCTTGCCTCGCATTTATTTCCTTTCATCCTACAGGTACCCAGATCTTTGTAGACACGGAACACACATTAAATGTGTGTATTCATTGGGATTAATAAAGTATCTATCTATCTATCTATTCCAAATAACGATATACAGTAGACCCCGCAAAGTCGCGGTTCGGGGTTCGTGGACTCGGTCGTTCGCGGATTTTTTCTTTGAACCTAACTATTAATTGTTAGCGCAAATATCCTCTGCAATTTTTTATGGCTTTTTTCGTAGCAATACTGTGTTGTAGAGAGAACAGGAAGCAACCGCTTAGGGAAACGCGGTTTGTGATGGTGAAAGTAGCCAATCCGAGAGCGTTATTCATTTCTCCTTGCTGCTTGTTGACTGCTGCCTTGTGACGCGTCTCCAGCTGAGTGTCCTCGTGTTTTCCATTTTGTTATTGTATTCATTCTGTTATTCTTAAAGATGTCGCCGAAATGCCCTGCACCTTCTAAGGCTTCTGGCACTGAGCCTAAGGGCCAGAAGAAGTTTAAAACACCCCAGGAGAAGGTTGAACTACTGGATTTGCTCCGGGAACTAAAAAGTTATGCTGCAGTAGCGTGCCACTATGGCATTAATGAAAGCACCGCACGCTACATAAAGAAGAACGATCCAGCGATCTGGAGTACCGTATCTGTAAGTTTCTGTGATAGTGCCAAAAAGGTAACGACTGTAAGGAATAAAAATATCATCAGGATGATATCTGCCGTGGCATTGTGGATCACCGACTGCAGGAAAAAGAACATCCCTTTGGATGGTTACATCATCCGTGAGAAAGCACGGAAATTGTACCAGCAGTTCGCTACAGGAGACAATGTAGCAACTTCCTATCACAATGTTTCTGAAACCTATAAAGAAAAGCCAGCACGAAACCCCACCAGAAGAAGACCCGACTCCTCCTGAAGCGACTGAAGAAGAGGCGCCACCCGAGGAGTTTTAAATCCTCTGCATCGTACTGCACAGCTACTTCATCATCCTCATCTTCAATATCATTTATCATTGGTGAGTACCCATACATTTTACTGTATTTTAATTAATTAAAATTATTATGTATTTACTTATAACAAAGAAAACGCGCTTGCATGAATTGCAGTACGCATAGCGGTAACATCGGTATTTTACATTCTAGCACCACGGGAGACATAACAGTACAGTACTGTACAGTATACAGGTTTACCTTTACATTCTGTTTTTAGGTAATGTATTAATGTATTAAGCTGAGTTTGCAACAAAATTAAAGTGCTTTGGGGGCATATTGTATTTAGAGTTTAAACTATAAAAATAGGCATTTAAAAGGCATTTTTAACCACATCCAAAAGTCATGGTTTTTCACAATTTGCGGGTGCTCTAGGAACGTCACCCCCGCAAATTTTGGGGGTGTACTGTACTGTATTATTTACCCTATACAACTCCAGGCACATCACACACAGATAAGGAGCTTTGGCTTGAGCTGGGAGACCTGTTTGCCCAAGTTGAGCTCCATCAAGGGGAGGGATGGGATAGCAGGCTGCTTGCTGCTTGTGCTGATCGATACATTTACAAAACACAAGACGCTGATGGAGAGGTGCGAAGGGATTTAAGATGGGCCGCGATTACGAGTATTGTCGTAGGCTTCAGGAGATATAGTGTTAATTACTATATCTTTTTTTTTCTCTTAATGTTTTCTTGAAATACATAAAGTATCAGTGTAACATTAAGTTGTAAGACATCTCCTTTTGTTAACAGTTCACCTCATTGCTTGATGACTTTTGTTTATGTCTGTAAATGTTTTGATCCCTACCTATGGGTTTACAATTTATTGCAGGGGATAGTAAGGTAGGCAGCACGGTGGCGCAGTAATAGCGCTGCTGCCTCGCAGTAAGGAGACCTGGGTTCACTTCCCGGGTCTTTCCTGCTTGGAGTTTGCATGTTCTCCCCATGTCTGCATGGGTTTCCTCCGGGTGCTCCGGTTTCCTCTCACAGTCCAAAGACATGCAGGTTAGGTGCATTGGCGATTCAAAATTGTCCCTAGTTTGTGCTTTGCGTGTGTGCGCGCCCCGCAGTGGGCTGGTGTCATGCACGGGGTTTGTTCCTGCCTTGCGCCCTGTGTTGGCTGTGATTGGCTCCAGCAGACCCCCCGTGACCCTGTGTTAGGATATAGCGGGTTGGATAATGGATGGATAGTAAGGTAGTTTATTTTAATTAAATCACTTTTGACATGTACGCTGAGAATGTTGAATATCCATCCATCCATTTTCCAACCCGCTGAATTCAAACACAGGGTCACGGGGGTCTGCTGGAGCCAATCCCAGCCAACACAGGGCGCAAGGCAGGGAACCAATCCCGGGCAGGGCGCCAACCCACCGCAGATGTTGAATATATTGGTTATATTTATATAATTGCATTTAATTAATACAGAATTTTTTTTTTCTTCTTACAGACAAAATTGTATGCCGGTGCAGGCTACCGTGCAGAGCTGAGGGTCATTATCACTGCCCTTTCTGTAAAAGAACTGTTATACGACGGATTGATATGGAAAGGCATTTAGTGTTGTGTCAAGTTTCTTCAGTGTCGAGTCCACCACCCACGACACCGTCTTTAATGCTGAGACCGTTCATGTTCAAGTTACAGCATGGTTTGTTGTGTCTTTTTGAACTTTCTGGCGTAGATGTTATACCCAGCACTTAAATGAACCATATTTGCAAATACAGTCATCTGCTTTGTAGCCTTAGAAGTTGCCATTCACATTGAATAACTCAACTGCAAACCAAGAAATGTTTTCTTGAAACACATACAGCACCAGCATGACATTAGTTTTGTATCTTGTTTTTAATTAACATCTCCTTGTTATGAGGATGTCCACATTGCTTGATGACTTTTGTTTGTATCTAAATATGTTTTGGTCCCTCCCCATGGATTTTCATTTTATTTTGGGGGATAATAAGGTAGTTGTTTATTAATGGCATCTCTTTTTACATGTGTACATATTTTGCTTGTACACTGAGATTGTTGGATAAATTGCCTATATATTGTATAATTGCAGTTAATGTATCTTTTTTTTTTTTTCTTTCTTTCTTTTACAGACAAAATTCTATGCCGGTGCCGGCTACCATGCAGGACTGAGGGACATTATCACTGCCCTTTCTGTAATAAAACAATTATACGACGGTTAGATATGGAAAGGCATTTAGTGTTGTGTCAAGTTTCTGTACTGCGAAGGCCAACACGTACTACACCCTCTTCAGAGCTGAGCCCACCTACTGCTGCACCACGACCTTTGTCAAGACCACTGCCCTGTACTTCTGTGGTAGAACACTCGTATGCACTGCCATCTGTGCCAGCTGGAACTGATGTTAATGGGATGTCAATGACATGCCCTCACTATAGAAGATAATTTTATTGTAATTGTACATATGACGTTTTGTGTGTTTAATTTATTCAATTTAAGTTTTTGACAACTGCAATCAATCAAGAACACATTGTTGTACAACTTTTCCCACTTTGTCATTGTTCATGGTCACTGTCGTTTAACTTCCTAAGTAACTGTCTCTTAGGTCAGGGTTCGCCAACTCCAGTCCTGGAGGACCACTGTGGCTGCAGGTTTTCATTCTAACCCTTTTTTTTAATTAGTGCCTTGTTTGTGCAGCTAATTAACTTCTTGTGAATTAACCCTTTGCGGTCGTTAGGCCAGAAAATTGGCCTTAGTAAAAAGTGCGCTATAGGTCGTCAGGCCACTGCTGGTGGCCCTGCAAGTTTCTGACCGATTTGCACAGTCGCCTGGTCGAGAAAAGTGGCCTGTGTTATTCCTACATGCTTGAAAAAAATAACTGCTGTAATTATTGGCGATTTTTCAATAATTAATTACGACTAATGTAGCGTGACGTTGAAAATTAAATACGACTGCAAAGGGTTAATTTTAATTTACTTGCTTTTTAAGATTTGTTCCCCTGAATTTCTTTATTGTTCCTCTGAATTGCTTCATTTCTTTCCTTAAATGGCATCCAAACAGAAACTAAATGTGAAGTGAGGGAACCGACATAAGACCAACTAAGTCAGGGCCTCAAACTCCAACCAATTGCTTAATGAGGCGCAGATTCTTGTTGTTAATTAAACTAGTTCTTTAAGTCTGTGGCTTGTTGCTGCTCTTGTGGTGCATTAGCAGACAATTCCGAAACTGTTGATCTTCTCTTTTCTAAAAGCAGTGTTAATATTTTGGGGACCTGAGGAGATCAACATTCTTGAGACCTTCACCTTTCTTTATTTTGAGATATTGTATGATGGACACCAGTTGTTTTGGCTCATTTTGTATCTCATTATTGTTTGGCTGCTAATTAAGGGGAAAAAAAAAAAAACAATTAAGGGGTCTGAGTCTTCAAGAGCAGGGGAGTGTTTTTGGAATGTGGATTACTCGTTTAGCCGGATGTAATTGTTGACGATTTGACATGATCCTGGATCTGTCGGTTTTTTGAAACTCTTGCTGGATGTGTTGTCATAGCAGCATATCCAAATCCTCAAACCTGCTCGGAACAAGGATTAGCTCACATACTTAATCAGTCATTCAGTCATGACTTCACCGTCCATGAATGAGCAACCAATTGATATCGGTGCGCAAATTATAAGAAGAGAATTTCATACAGAGAGGGTTTACGCGATCGGCAAGATCCTTTATTGTTCCCAGAGGAAATTCTTTTCGAAAGATACCGCTTTAGCTGAGGGGGAATATTGTACCTCGAAGATTTATTAGCACCTTATATTTGAAGTCAAACTCGGCGAAGTCGGGCTCTCACAACCACACAGACAGTAGGCATTGCTTTGAGGTTTTTTGCAAGCGGCACTTTTTTTATATACTGTAGCCAATGCGGAAAATCTATCTAATAGTGCAGTTTGCCAGGCAATTCGTAAAAAGTCTGTTTGGCTCTGAAATATTTCCTTCGGGTTTTCATAGTGTTTCCTGGGCACCTGTGTGTGCAGACAATAAAAGAGGCGTTTCATGCCATTGCTGGTAGGTAATACACAGGCTAAAACACCCACAGTTCCATGAAGAATCTCACAATCAGCCTAACATTCTCATTACCAGGATTTCCAAATGTGATTGGGGCACATGGGACTGATCAGAGTGGAGTTTGATCAAACATTATTTGGAAAATGTACCTCTCCTCCTGATGAATAATCAGACACAGTGTCTTCATCAAATATTTGACCTTCGTCAATATCTCGTTGGTCAGACACAAGTTCTAGGGATATGACATTCCCTGCAACTGACCCAACAAAAAAGAGGGCTATATGGAACATACCTATAGCACACATGGAGGACGAATATGCAATGACCATCATTTACCTGAAATGAAGTGACCACTGCATCCTGCCACTGGTTCTGGGGAGGAGTTTCCCCCTGGATTGCCCTCAGAAACAGGGCAATGGGCATTTTGCTGGAGAGCCAACTCTTCTGCAGGGGTTAGGTCTGGACCGCGTGGACCTCCACCTGTTTTTTTGCTTGTCTGCCTTCTTATTAGCTTTAAAATTAATGTTTTTTATATATGATTATTTATGTCAACAATTTTTTAAATAGTTATATACCAATATTTACCAGTTTGAAGAATATTCTTGTACTTCACTTTAAATTGTTCCCTTGTTCTTCTTGTGTTCACGTTTGATCTGGAATTATGATATATTAAAAATTAATCTGACACATAGGAAATGAAACGCTGCATTCAGTAAGTACAATGCACACTACTTAGCGTTTAATTCGTCGGCCACTTTTTGCCTGCCGTCTTTTCTGGTTTGGGCTGCTTTTACAGTGTTACCCCTTGTGCATATTAAATCTTGAAATTCTTCATGTCCTTCGAATAAAAGGTCCGGCTCCGCTTGTGTGAAAAAAAAATGCGCCCGTTCTTTCGTCATTTTGTTACAGCCTATCGAAGACTTGCTGATCATGTTTTCTGGACTCAATATATATGGGCTTTTCACGCAGCGCAGGCGCATGCGTTCATCTCGGATGATTAGATCCAGCTCGACTAATCTAATACACAGCTGCGTTTGAATAACCGACTTATCCCGGATGAGTTTCACCGGCATTAACTTATCCAAGGTGAGGCACCTGATCTCGGATGATTTAAGCGACATACGAAAAATACCCCCCAGGTCAAATAAAGTTAGTTCAAAAGAAGTTAATTAGCAACAAAAACAGGTCACTCATTAAGAAAAGGGTTAGAATGAAAACCTCCAGCCACGGTGGTCCTCCACAACCGGAGTTGGCAACCCCTGACTTAGTTCATGAAGCCCGGCAAAAGGGAAATTCTCTTTGTCGACTCCCTATGGGTTAAGAGAAAGGCAGGGTTTGGGGGCCAGCAATGTGTTTACTCCTGAGGTCACCATTTTATAATTATGCTTGGTTTTTGCCAGGGTGTTCGGGAAGCTGTTCGTTGTTCCAGGTTCATTGCATCCTAGACCATGTTCCACTGATCTATACTGTGTTCATACATACAGTACATTCACAGACTTGTTTGTACTTTAAGTGCCATGTAGGATGGATGGGCATCCCAACCAGGAACAGAGATGGCTCCTTACCAGGCCGGGAGGCTCCTAAAGGACAGACAGATGTACCAGCCAAGGGAGACAAAGGTGCCAGGCCTGAAAAGGACTTGTTGGGAGGATGGACAAACATCCCGACCAGGAAGAAAGATTCCTTACCTGGGAGGAAAGCCGCAGGCAGGTGCACAGGCATCCTGACCGGACATATTTCTAGGATCTGCCATAGCCAGGATGAAAGGGAAGGACAGGGAAGAACCATCTTGGGTTGGTGTTTATTCCCCACCTATCACTAGATGGCTACAGCCCACAATACCAATGAACCAGCAGGGAATGCCGGGAAGTGTAGTCTGGCAGTGAAGCCCTGCTGGGCTCCATGGTTGCCACAAGAGTGTGCTGCAGGGAGATATACAGTGGTGTGAAAAACTATTTGCCCCCTTCCTGATTTCTTATTCTTTTGCATGTTTGTCACACAAAATGTTTCTGATCATCAAACACATTTAACCATTAGTCAAATATAACACAAGTAAACACAAAATGCAGTTTTTAAATGATGGTTTTTATTATTTAGGGAGAAAAAAAATCCAAACCTACATGGCCCTGTGTGAAAAAGTAATTGCCCCCTTGTTAAAAAATAACCTAACTGTGGTGTATCACACCTGACTTCAATTTCCGTAGCCACCCCCAGGCCTGATTACTGCCACACCTGTTTCAATCAAGAAATCACTTAAATAGGAGCTGCCTGACACAGAGAAGTAGACCAAAAGCACCTCAAAAGCTAGACATCATGCCAAGATCCAAAGAAATTCAGGAACAAATGAGAACAGAAGTAATTGAGATCTATCAGTCTGGTAAAGGTTATAAAGCCATTTCTAAAGCTTTGGGACTCCAGCGAACCACAGTGAGAGCCATTATCCACAAATGGCAAAAACATGGAACAGTGGTGAACCTTCCCAGGAGTGGCCGGCCGACCAAAATTACCCCAAGAGCGCAGAGACGACTCATCCGAGAGGTCACAAAAGACCCCAGGACAACGTCTAAAGAACTGCAGGCCTCACTTGCCTCAATTAAGGTCAGTGTTCACGACTCCACCATAAGAAAGAGACTGGGCAAAAACAGCCTGCATGGCAGATTTCCAAGACGCAAACCACTGTTAAGCAAAAAGAACATTAGGGCTCGTCTCAATTTAGCTAAGAAACATCTCAATGATTGCCAAGACTTTTGGGAAAATACCTTGTGGACTGATGAGTCAAAAGTTGAACTTTTTGGAAAGCAAATGTCCCGTTACATCTGGCGTAAAAGGAACACAGCATTTCAGAAAAAGAACATCATACCAACAGTAAAATATGGTGGTGGTAGTGTGATGGTCTGGGGTTGTTTTGCTGCTTCAGGACCTGGAAGGCTTGCTGTGATAGATGGAACCATGAATTCTACTGTCTACCAAAAAATCCTGAAGGAGAATGTCCGGCCATCTGTTCGTCAACTCAAGCTGAAGCGATCTTGGGTGCTGCAACAGGACAATGACCCAAAACACACCAGCGAATCCACCTCTGAATGGCTGAAGAAAAACAAAATGAAGACTTTGGAGTGGCCTAGTCAAAGTCATGACCTGAATCCAATTGAGATGCTATGGCATGACCTTAAAAAGGCGGTTCATGCTAGAAAACCCTCAAATAAAGCTGAATTACAACAATTTTGCAAAGATGAGTGGGCCAAAATTCCTCTAGAGCGCTGTAAAAGACTCATTGCAAGTTATCGCAAACGCTGGATTGCAGTTATTGCTGCTAAGGGTGGCCCAACCAGTTATTCGGTTCAGGGGGCAATTACTTTTTCACACAGGGCCATGTAGGTTTGGATTTTTTTTTCTCCCTAAATAATAAAAACCACCATTTACAAACTGCATTTTGTGTTTACTTGTGTTATATTTGACTAATGGTTAAATGTGTTTGGTGATCAGAAACATTTTGTGTGACAAACATGCAAAAGAATAAGAAATCAGGAAGGGGCAAATAGTTTTTCACACCACTGTACTCCCTGTCATGTGAGACTTCTGTGGGACCTGGAAGTGCTTTCAGCAGGCAACAGCCCTGGCACTGGAAGTACCCCTGGGTCCTCAATAAAAGGGACTGCACTCCCTTGTCTAGGCAAGTCAGAGCTTGGAGGAAGGAAGGCAACACTGGACTGGAGGAAAGCTGTGCGGTGGTGAGAGGAGAGAACTGGCGCAGAGATAACAGTGTTATGTGCTTTATACTTCGGTATTGTGTAATAAAGCACCCTTTTATTTGAACCTGGCACTGCCTATGGAGCTCAATAGTGCCCCTAACCTTCACAGTACAATAGATTGTGTGATGTATAACTTTTTCTTTATATTAAAACCTAAAATATATCCCTTTCGAGTATTAAGTAAAGGCCACCAAAATATCGGTTTGCAAATTATCTATACCAACAGGACAGGAAAACATAAATTACCCAAGTATATAGGATACAACTGTGGGCATCAGAGTGTACATTTACAATCTGTTAATTGTGTTCCTAAGGGCTGCTTGTAAAGAGTGTGCACATTCTGTACCTGTCCTGATGACATCCAATAACTTGTGTATGTAGTGATACCTTCAAACAATAGGAAGCTTGTGGAGCAAATCAGTCCAGGATAGTGGTCTGTAATACCTCACTATGTAATCATGCATGTGCATTTAGGGTGATATTTACATCCCTTGAAGGGGTTTTATTAAAAATCCTTCACTCCCACTATAATAACAAAGAGCTTTTTCAAGCCAATACTTTGGAACTGACTGTGGCATCTTCGTGTTGATGGCAAGTTTTCCATCATTTAGATGCTTCTAGCCATTCAAACAAAAGTTAGATTACTACAAGTTATGAAATTTAAGTGAATTTCAGTTTCAGTGAATTAAAAGGCATTGCTTATTCTGGCTCAAGAGTTTAGAAGATGAAGTTCCCTACTTGACGTCCTGGCATCTGAGTCTTGTCAGACAACTGGCACACAGCTTTGGCTTGGCAGGCTGGGTCTCAGCTTTTGGTCAACAAAGATAAGTTTTTTGAGTTTGTCTCCTCAGATAGGAGCAGCTCATAACTTTTCAGGTTTCAGAAGGTCACTTTGCATATTTCTCCATCCCTGAGAGAATCCCCAGGGAGTTCAATGAATATCCAGAGAATATCCCAGAGAGCTTCTTCAGGATGGTGCAGAGCGTGATTGATTAAAGGTCTCCTGATTGATTAGGGGGGGTCTCCCGATTGGATTTTATTGGATTGGATTACCCAGTCCCAAAGATATCACGTCCTAGTGAGCTGAATGACTTCCGGCCTGTCGCTCTGACATCGCATGTGATGAAGATCATGGAGCGGCTGCTGCTTCACCACCTGAGGCCACAGACCCATCATGCCCTCAACCCTCTGCAGTTCGCATACCAGGAGAAGGTGGGAGCAGAGGATGCCATCATCTACATGCTACAACCAATCCCTCTCCCACTTGCACAGAGGCAGTGGTGCTGTAAGAATTATGTTTCTGGACTTCTCTAGCGCCTTCAACACAATACAACCTCTGCTCCTTAGGGACAAGTTGACAGAGATGGGAGTAGATTCATACCTGGTGGCATGGATCATGGACTATCTTACAGACGGACATCAGTATGCGCGTCTCGGAAACTGCAGGTCTGACATTGTGGTCAGCAACACAGGAGCGCCGCAGGGGACTGTACTTTCTCTGGTCCTGTTCAGCCTATATACATTGGACTTCCAATACAACTCGGAGTTCTGCCACGTGCAAAAGTTCGCTGATGACGTTGCTATCGTGGGCTGCATCAGGAGTGGGCAGGAGGAGTAGTATAGGAACCTAATCAAGGACTTTGTTAAATGGTGTGACTCAAACCACCTACACCTGAACACCAGCAAAACCAAGGAGCTGGTGGATTTTAGGAGGATCAGGCCCCTCATTGACCCTGTGATCATCAGAGGTGACTGTGTGCAGAGGGTGCAGACCTATAAATACCTGGGAGTGCAGCTGGATGATAAATTGGACTGGACTGCCAATACTGATGCTCTGTGTAAGAAAGGACAGAGCCGGCTATACTTCCTTAGAAGGCTGGCGTCCTTCAACATCTGCAATAAGATGCTGCAGATGTTCTATCAGATGGTTGTGGCGAGCACCCTCTTCTACACGGTGGTGTGCTGGGGAGGCAGCATAAAGAAGAGGGACGCCTCACGCCTCGACAAACTGGTGAGGAAGGCAGGCTCTATTGTAGGCATGGAGCTGGACAGTTTGACATCTGTGGCAGAGCGACGGGCCATCAGCAGGCTCATGTCAATCATAGAGAATCCACTGCATCCACTGAACAGTATCATCTCCAGACAGAGGAGCAGCTTCAGCGACAGACTGCTGTCACTGTCCTGCTCCACTGACAGACTGAGGAGATCGTTCCTCCCCCACACTATGTGACTCTTCAATTCCACCCGGGGAGTAAACGTTAACATTGTTCAAAGTTATTGTCTGTCTGTATACCTGCATTATTATCATTCTTTAATTTAATATTGTTCTTTATTAGTATGCTGCTGCTAGAGTATGTGAATTTCCCCTTGGGATTAATAAAGTATCTATCTATCTATCTATCTATCTATCTATCTATCTATCTATCTATCTATCTATCTATCTATCTATCTATCTATGTCACTTCCAGTTATAAAATCAGTGTCTTTTACTAGACAAGTTCTTCGGTCCATCTTAGTTGTCATCCCTTGAATTACAGGTCTTTGTCCTTGCTCGTGTCCATTTCAAGCTTTCTGGCTTAAGAGGTCCACAGAGGGATCTCTGGAGAGATGTCAGTGCCACTCTGATTTACACGGTTATTATCAGATGATGTCCAAGCAGATCCTGGCACAAGCTGGAGTTTAGTCACTTAGTTGGGAATGCAAGGGGTGGGTGGGGTGGCGGGGATGGTTTGTGCAGCTGGGTGCCTCCATCACAGTTAAATCGGATTTCTTAACAGGCCTGGTGTCACTAAAGTCCAGTAGAATGGGCAATGCCATTGGCATTGGCAAAGTCTGATCAGTAATGTGAGGTAAATTGAAAATAACACGAAAAAAAAGTGTTTGAAAGGAATTCTAAAGATAAAAATCTTAAACTGACCAATTTGATTTCACTAAGGTAACTTTAAAGATGGGACAAATAAAAAAAAATGGAAAATGAAAGCATCAGGTAAGTGGCATTTGAAATTTTCATTAATTTGACTTGTCCATGAAATACTACTCTTCATAAGTGTTTTTATTGTTCCACTACATGCTGATGCAGTCTCAAAACAGCAACTGTCAGATTTTCTGATTTAAAAAAGTGTTTGCACCAGATTTGAACAATGTGCAACTCCCAAAGCCTCAAGCCTACTCCACCTACAAGTACCTGTACTTTACTAACATGTTTTTGCTTGCAAATAACCAGTTTTGGATAACCAAAGATGTCCATCATTTGCATACAATATTAGATTGGACACCTTCCCTTTTATCATCGCAAATCAGTTTAAATACCTAGGGGTAAACATCACAAGTAAACATAAAGCTCTTTATCAACAAAATTTTGGCAACTGTATGGAAAAAATTAAGCAAGACTTGCATAGATGGTCAACCATTCATCTCACTTTAGCTGGAAGAATTAATGTTGTTAAGATGAATATCCTTCCTAAGCTTCTCTTTTTATTTCAAAGCATTCCAATATACATCAATTAATAATTTTTAAAGCAATTAGATTCAACCATAACCTCATTTATTTGGAACTTAAAACATCCACATATTCAAAGAGCGACCCTACAAAGACCTCAGGCGGAAGGTGGCATGGCTCTACCTAACTTTCAGTTTTATTACTGGGCAGCAAACATACAAGCTATAAAAACCTGGACACAAATAGATGAACATACACAGGCTTGGTCCGCAATAGAAATAAAATCCTGCAGTACTTCTTTATATTCCCTACTTTCTGCCCCTATAAATGCAAGTTATCGCCAATATACTAACAACCCAATTGTGCTTCACTCACTCAAAATATGGAACCAATGGAGAAAGAGTTTTAAGATGGAGAATCTCTTATCTGTGCCACCCCTGCATGAGAACCACCTTTTTCAACCCTCGCAAACATATGCAGTTTTTAATATCTGGAAAACATTTGGGATTAAATCACTCTTTATCTTTCTATAGACAACATCTTTGCATCCTATGAACAATTACATTCCAAATTGAACTTTCCAGCAACACATTTCTTTCACTATCTTCAAATTAGAAACTTTGTTAAACAGAACCTGCCCGATTTCCCTCATCTCCCACCCACCTCTACACCGGAAAAAATATTGCTCAGTCTTGAGGACTCAGACAGCATTTCTGCAATATATAAAATCATTTTACAGTCCCTCCCTTTCAAAGATCCAAGAGGACAGTGGGAAAATGATCTCTCACTCAACATATCAGAAAAGGAGTGGAAGGTAGCAATGCAGAGAATTCACTCGAGCTCCATATGTGCAAAGCATACAATTATTCAACTCAAAATTATATACCGAGCACATCTGTCTTGCTTAAAACTGTCCAAAATGTTTCCAGGGCAAGATCTAACCTGTGAACGCTGCAATCGAGTTCTAGCCTCACTAGGTCTCATGTTTTGGGCCTGCACCAAATTAACATCATTCTGGACCAAAATCTTTAAATTCCTATCAGATAGTCTCGGTGTCACAATCCCTCCTAACCCACTAACAGCTGTGTTTGGTGGGCTCATAGAGGGGCTTAAAGTGGAGAAGGACAAACAAACTGTGATCACCTTCACTATACTATTGGCATGTAGACTTATTTTGCTCAACTGGTAGAATCCTAACTTTCCTCTTCTAAGTCAGTGTGTAACTGATGTTTTATATTATTTGAAATGGGAAAAAATCAAATTCTCACTTAGAGGATCTGTGCAGAACTTTTTTCATAACCTGGCAGGAGCTAATTAATAATATTTTAGAATAAGCTCTTAAAGCACTGAGGAAGCAGATTCTCTTCCCATTTCTTTTTCTTCTCCATTTATCTTTATCCACCTATTAAACTCATCAGTTTATTTATTTTTACTAGCTTTAAGTTTTACTCCAATGGTCATGCTCTTTTTCTTAGGGGTGGGGGTTGATTTGTTTTCAATCCTAATTTTTGTAAAAATTGATCTATTTGTATGGAATGATTACAATAAAATCAATAAAATTAATAAAAAAAAAAGATGTCCGTCATTTGTGAATAATTGAGGAACACATGCCATTGTTTTGCATGTGGTATTTAGGAATTCACATTGAAAGTTAGAAAGGATTTTTTATCAGTCATTTTAATACAGTTGTAGTCCAGTGGGCTACATACATTTACATGTACAAGTGACAGATCCTTTCTCCACAGCAGAACAGTAATTTGTTTGGCTGAAACAGAATTTATTAAGCATGTAAGTTACTAATTCAGAGATTTAGTTTTGCAGGAGGAGGGGGTGACAGGTTTGACGATGGTGAGTGCAGTACCTGGCAACCCTGAACAGCAGACATCTGTTATTCAAATGAGCAGAGGCCAGAGAACCAATAAAAACAGCAAGCCTGCTACAGTCGTACAGTGGCTACAGTGAGCTATCCTTATAAGGAAAGCAAGAAAACTAATGCAAGGTTGGGAGCATGCTCTGATGGTGGGTGCGGCAATGTACTACTTGCTGAACCACCTGGATTGGGACCCGAGCGCAGTGGGTGACAAGAAAATCCACTGGCTCAGCGCTGTTAAGTTCCACACAGTGCTCCATTGTGTTTGATTTGGTATTCTTCCTAATGGTAGTTTGTTGTAATTACTTCTTATGTTCCAGTGACGTGCGGTGAGGTTCATTGCTGGTGAGGCACTGACTCCTCCAGATTCAAATTTACAAATATATGAACCCAAAAGAGTAGCTTATTCACTATTCAACTGGCAGCCAGCATGCACATTGATTACTGGTTATGTTTCATATCTCATCAGCATACTTTACACACACATAGGTAAAGTGCATATTTGGTTAAGAAAGAACATTACATTTATAGCGGCGAGAAAGAGCGGAGAGAGCGCATTTGCTCTGCACTCTCCATGTGTTCTAAATTTGCCATTGCAATTCCACAATTCATACTTATTCAAAACAAATGAAAGTATTGAGTGGTTTAAAAAAAACGAATTTCAGTTTTGACCTTAATTGAAATCTTTATGTTGTTTTTAAAAGCTTTTAATTTTGATGCTTTGATCAATTTTAGTACAGACTGTTCAACAAAAAGATAACAAGAAAAACAAAACAATATTTTATTTAAGGTCAAAATGTAGTTTTTAAATATTGCATTATTTGTTTCTTTGTCTGATCCCATTATTTTTATAAAATTTAAAACTGTTTATGGTCTTACCTTTATTTGTAAATGAAGTCCATGCGCCTATATAAATAAAATGTATTATTATTATTATCCTTCTCCACGAAAATCTCCGTCACTTTCTTTTAAAAGTCCTCTTTATTTTCTTTCATTTTTAAAAGTCTCTCCGCCTCAATTGAGATTATTGCCAAGAAGAACAGAAGCAATGAGCACCTATTGGGCTCACATGCGCCCCCTTCAGTGTGGCACGGTACTGTCTGCCTCACCGTGTGCCTTTTCACTGTGGTTTTATGTCCGATTAGCAAGGCTAAATATGTCACACACATTCATTAAAAACATTGGCCAGACTGTGGAAAGTCAGGGTGTATAATAAACGTGTCTGTAAACATTATATTGGCGAAATACAGAGAGACAGCAACAGGCACGTGGCAATTGCATGCATCAACCCAGTGGGTGAGGGAGAGCGCAGTCTGAGTTGAGGTGAGGTGAGTCTTGTCGCTGCCGCTCCTTGCATTTCTTCCCGTACTTGAACAGCAAATGTGCAAGTTTAGCGATTTTGACTATAAAAATGATCAAAATTATTGGAATCATACAGAAAACAAATTTATAGCACAGACCAGTGGAGAAATTTGTTTATTTTAGGTTATCATTATTATTTTTTTTTTTACTTTTCATGATGAGCCTCACCTGCCTCTCCAGACCGCACGTCCCTGTTATATTCTGCATCACAAAACTGCTTTTCCTTGTGCCTTTTAAAAAGACACAGAAAAGAAACAAAAGATGTGTGGTCTAGAGTGACCCACTGAGGAAAGTCTGGCATCTCTGTAGCAGTACTTTATTTATTAGATGATCATATTCATTGTAATTATTTAATATTTACTTCATATAAAAGACTTAAATGTTTTCCAGCAACACACCAGATTTCCAGCAGATGCCGCTTCTAGATTGATAAAAAAAAAAAAAAAAAACAAACACCAGTTTATTAAAGCAGAAACAATGTGGGTGTGGATTATACAATTGGTCAATTACCAATCAAATATGAGCAGAGGCAGAAGGTTAACCAATCGGCAAAGTGCCCTGTGTGATTGGCCTTGAGTACCACTTGTTCTCTGCTGGAGATGCCGGTGAAGGCACAAGTTCAATAAAATAAAAATAATATTAATAACATTAATAAAAAGGAGGATTGGCTTGGTGGAGGAGAACAGAGATGAAAGATAACAACATTACACTGGTCATAAATTAAATGGACCAGATGCATTTCTGCACAGGACCTTCTGAGGAGCTACAGTATGGCATAAGCTTTATAAAAAAAGAGATCCATTCATCCATCCATTTTCCAACCCGCTGAATCCGAACACAGGGTCACGGGGGTCTGCTGGAGCCAATCCCAGCCAACACAGGGCACAAGGCAGGAACCAATCCCGGGCAGGGTGCCAACCCACCGCAAGACACACACAAACACACCCACACACACTAGGGCCAATTTAGAATCGCCAATCCACCTAACCAGCATGTCTTTGGACTGTAAAAAAAAGAGATAGTCATTGTCAAACCGCATATGCAACAGAAAAATTGATCATATGCAGAGCATGAATGTCTGTCCCTATTTTACTAGAGACAAGCAAAACATGAATGCTCATACACCTATCACAGCAAAAAAATAATAAATAAATTAAACAATTTGAAAATGGATGGAGAGATAGGATGCTGGTGCCTGGTCTGTCTCAGCTGGCATCAGATCATTGTGGTACTCTTTGCCATTGTCCTCATCTGAGAAAATAAGGCACTGCTCAGGAAAATTAGAAAAATATGTTCACTATAAACCATCTAAATTGAAATTGCGCTTGAAGTGATGTACAGATTGCATCAATTGACATTCTATTGGCGTATGTTGGTTGTGAAGAGTATATGGATAATTGGAGCAAATATTTCTTAAACACAACATTTTAGAATGGAGGGTTAAAATCCATGTTGATTTGTTGGCAGTGTGGTGCTTTGCCAATGAATTACTGTGTCAGAGAAATATTGAGCAGATAAAGTTTAGACAATGCAGTGGTGAGATTATTTTTGGGGTAACATCAATACTAAGTAAATATTTATTCATTATGTATATAAAGGCTTATTAAGCCACACTTATGGGGCTTCTTTCTTTTTCTTTATATTTTTTTGTTTCGCTCGCCACCCCCCCCCCGGCCTGCACTACTCACCAGCCACTTTGCGTCTCTGCCACTCATGTATGTGGATTTCGCTTTCACCAAAAATCAAATCTTTTAATTCTCACAGATACGCCTCTTCATTGGAAAGAAACACTACTTTTCTCTGATGGCAACATGAATTAGACAATCTCCAAGTCTCTGACTTAAAGTTTAAATCCGATCAATATACTTGATCTCTTTTCGCTGTTCCGTTATTTCACCGAGTAATAATTTCCATTTGTTTGCGATAATGTGATCTTTACTATCATTTTTTTTGAGACTTTCGAATTTTAATACTTTCATTATCTCTAACCTGCTCTGCATGTGTATCACACCAACGTTTTTTAATTCTTTACGACATTCTACTTTGTCACCTACTCTTTGTCTTTAATTTCTGGTCCCGGGTGTGGTTAAATCTCTTGGCACAAAGTCTCGTCTCGTGGGATGTGAAAATATCTCTCTGAAAAAGTCACATCTGGTCCCAGGCTAATAAGTCTCGTCTCGTCTTGTCCCAGTATTTTTTTATTATAATAGAGAGATATCAGTTAAGTGATTTTTTATTTCCTTTGCTAACATGTTTAACTTGCTTTTTTAATTCTATATATTCAATATCACTTCGCTCACCTGGTACAACTTCAATCAGCAGAAGAAGTGAGTTGGTGCTGCCGAGGTCCACACAGGCCACTGATGTGATTATAACTTCCCTGCAAATCAAATCAAGTTTTATATTATACAGTATGTACAGTACATTATATAGTGAAATGCTTCATTGCTCAACTCCAATTACTGTGCATTTAAGAAGAATATAAAGGACAATTAACTTTAATACATAAGTTTATTATTTATCACATATTTATAATACTATTTATGATTTTTGAATATGTACAAATAACTAAATAAATAACTTATTAACTTATAAATACCTTAATGTAAGAGAATTAACAACAGGGCATCATGTAATTTCAGATGCTTTCCTTATTCAACATGCAGATGCCCTGTGGGAAGAAGCTCCTCCTCCGTCCCTCTGAGCTGGACTTTAGGCAGCGCTAGCATTTACCTGACCACAGCACATTTTCATTTCTTTGCCCTGGACTGATATTGCTTGGTGTAGATGTCCTGGAAGTTGTGGAGTGCACATCCAGTGATGCATTCAGCTGACTGTACAACCCTCTGCAGAGCCTTGTGGTCTCGCTGCTTGCTGTTATCAATCCACTTATTGTCAGAATACTTTTGATGATGGATGCATAAAAGTTCTTTAGTATCTGGGAAGGCCACCTAAGATCCCCGAGGCAGTAAAGACATTGCCATGCAGAAGGTGTCAATATATATGGAAAAGACCAGGACCTATATGCTGTGAACACTGAGTTATTTTAAATTGTTCATCTTATCCACCTTAGTGCTGGTAATACTAATGGGGTGGTGGTGCCTCTGCTATTTTCTCCCAAAGTCCACAATCATCTTCTTTGTCTTGCTGACATTCAGGAGTAGACTGTTGTGCTGACACCAGAGTGACAGACTTTCCACTTCTTCTAGGTAAGGCTGCTCAACATCTGTGTCATCAGAAAATTTGACAATGATGTCAGAGTCATATACAGCCATGCAGTCATATGTGTAGAGAGAGTACAGCAGAGGACTCAGAACACAGCCCTGTGGAGGGCCTGTGTTGAGAATGAGGGATAATGAAATGTGGTCACCCACTTGAACCGCCCTGGAAGTTAAAAATCCAGCTGCACAATGAAGTGCTCAGATGCAGGTCCCTGAGCTCAGAACTCAGAGGGCACACCAAATCTGGCTGGCTTATCAATAATTTGTTTTGCCAGATCTGTCTTGCCATATATAGTACAAGTTGAAATAGCCTGTCATAAGGGAAATTTGAAACAGTAAATACATCAGTAATTGAGATTGCACAGATGTTCTCCAATTTCACAAAAATGATTTTAGAAATTCAACAAAGGTTTCAAAATGGGACTTGTGGAAATTTTGGACAGCATGCCCTATTTGAGAATAACTCATTGAAAAGTGAAATTTCCTTGACAAAGACAAATACCAAATGGATTCACTTGGAGATTAGTTTTTTTATCTTGTTCAAAGACAGAAGGCAAATATAATGAAAACAACATGGGCCTCATATTTTATGAAATCACCTAAAAAAGGTGATAGCAGATGATCCAAAGCATAGGCTGAAAACAAAGTGTAACATAAAATATAAAATGGAGACAATTATTAAAGGAAAAATTGAGCAACACATGTCAACACAGGCTTAGACGGGGAGATGGTGTGTCACTAATATGCTGGAATTCCAGGAGGAAACAAGTGCAAGAATCGCAAACATAAAATTTAACTAAAAATAAATAAATAAATAAATAAAAGTAAAAATAAGACTTTGGTAAGGTACTGCATGAGGGCCCATGAACAAACTAAAAGAAGTTCAGGGCTGACTGTATAGATGAGAGCAAAACTGGCATAAACACCAGGAACGACTCTCTATGGGGGTTTTGGAACTTTCTGATGCCAGTTCCAGCTATCAACGGTCAGTGCTGGGGTCTGCTCTTTTTAATTCATAGAAATGATCTGGATAAAAATTAAATGAACAAACAGGTTAACTTGCAGGTGACAAATAGATTGACAGATATGGAGACAAGGAAATTGAATCACTACAGATGGACATGGACAGAATTATGACATTTGGAGCACAGACAAGAATAAAGGTTACATTTTGCAAATAGGGAGGGAACTATTGGATATAGTTTATATATTGAAGATTCTGACACTTGTCAGTATACCTTATAGGAAGAACTAAGGCATCATAGTTGACTCATATCAGCCCACATCCAGACCTCTTACCTAAGCAATTAAAAAGGGCAAGAAGATATATCAAGTTATTGAGATATAATATATGGGTTGGGGACAGTGGCACTGACCAAAAACAGGAGACAGAGCTGGAGGTGGCAGAGTTAAAGATGCTAAGATTTGCATTGGGTGGGACGAGGGTGGACAGGATTAGAAATGAGGACCTTAGAGGGTCAGCTCAAATTGGATGGTTGGGAGACAAAGTCAGAGAGGCGAGATTGCATTGGTTTGGACATGTGGAGAGGAGAGATGCCGAGTATACTGGGAGAAGGATGTTAAGGATAGAGCTGCCAGGTAAGAAGAAAAGAGGAAGGCCTAATAGAAGGTTTATGGATTTGGTGAGAGAGGACATGCAGGTGATGAGGGTGACAGAGCAAGATGCAGAGGACAGGAAGATATGGAAAAAGATGATCCGCTCTGGCAACCAGAAGAAGAAGAAGAAGCAGAAGAAGAAGAAGAAGTTTTCACATACAAATTAAAGTTGCATAACATACTTGCAAGGTCTCAACTGAACTACTGTGTGTAGTAGGAAATACTGAAGGAATGGGGTCTCAATTTAACAGATGTTAAGGCTATACAGAACATAAATGTGTAAATAAAGACAATTTTTAGTGTAGATGAAACGGTTCATTTTAAAACAAGTTCTTTACTTAGAACAAAGGGCAACAGATGCCCACTGCCTAAGAGTACATTTCTCACGGATATTTAAGATTACTTCACTCTGAAAACTATGGATGCTGGTCATAATTTACAAACAATGTGGTATATATTAGTGCGTTGGGGATCTTCAACAATTGAAATTATGATACTTTGAAAAATTACGTGAACTGGGATTGATGAGTAATGAATGACTGAATTGCCAGTTCCCATCAAAACTGTGTTTACTTCAGATGTAGACTTTGTATTTAAAATGTGTTGTTGGTCTTTCAGGCATAAATGAATAATAATAATAATAATAATAATTAATTACATTTATATAGCGCTTTTCTCAGTACTCAAAGCGCTATCCACACAGGGAGGAACCGGGAAGCGAACCCACAATCTTCCACAGTCTCCTTACTGCAAAGCAGCAGCACTACCACTGCGCCACCTGTGAGGAATATTTAAAATATACAGTCACTCTCAACAAAAATATAAAATCTGAATTAACGTGACATGACTTGGAGAACATTAAAAAAGTGGGGCATACAATCATATTAGATGTTGCATGAGATACAACACAAATATTAAATACATTTTTTTTGTATAACATTCTGGTAGATTTACATTTTGAAATTCCATATCAGAGGTCTAAACTTGTGTTAAATGACTGACATGGTAGCTCCTAACTGTGAACATATTATTGAATCTTGCATGATAGATTCAAGTTAAGTTTATTGTCATTTATACACAGCACAATGACAGTCTCACTTGTGTGTCTCCCTAGAACAGTTGACAATAAAATGATACCAGAAAAAGACATACACCCATGTACAAAAAGAGAAAATCCCTGGTCTACTTGGGGTAGCATATTTCCTACTATATCTGTGGTCTTGTTAGTTGTCTTTTCTTTTCTGTTGATCCAATTTTTAAAATTCTCACTTATGCTGTCCAGGAAGTTGAACTGACTACGTGTACATACAAGGAGGGAGAGAGTGTGGTTTGCATTTACTTTTGCAAAATGTTTAAGCTTTATAACTGGAGGCTGTTTTGTTTTAAATGTATTTATTAGTTTGTTGCATTGCTAAATACTTTCTATAAATGTCAGTTCATTAGGGTGGATCGGGTAAGCTTAAAGTCCAAAGATTGCTGATCCCTATGTGTAATCAGTTTCAGTCAAGACCACAACTCTTTCAGATATCAGGATGCAAAGTTTTGGACAGCACTGATATTTGTATATTATTGGACATGTATGCAGAATTATTTATTTTTTTTGTTTTGTGGTGGTATTCTCTTTTGTAACTTCATTTCTTTTTGAGATTTAACAAGTTTCTGCAGATGGATTTTCCTAATATTTATATTTCTTGCCACTCCACTTTACTCACCATCCAGTGCTGTTGTCTCTTGTGGCCTTTGGACATGTTGACGTAAACAATAATTTTGTCATTGCTTTTAATTTAATGTTCTTCCATCTCTGCCATTTTATACAACTCCAAAACTTCTTTGTCTATTGTGTGTATATCATAATTACAAAATTGGTTGCTTCGGAGGACATTCCATTTCTGCATGATCATCATTTACGGAATATTTCTGTCATATTTGGGTGTTTATTTTTAAATATACCCTGCCTTCTCTTATTTCATTTAGTTTGGCTGCTGGTGCTTTCATGTCAGAATATATATACCCCATCACCTTCTCATTATATCTGGGTGTTGAATTTCTTCAGCATTATTTTATATTTTACTTTTCTTTACTGGCGTTTTATTTGTCGTGCCTTATCTGATTTCTTTCTTTAATCATTCCAATTAGAGATCTGAGGTTTGCATCAATTATCTTACTTAATTTGGATGTAGGGATTACTTTTCAAGAATTCCTGTTTTCTGCAAGTCATCTTGGCATACCCTTTAGTTGGAAATTCTGGATTTACTGCACAAAAGTAGTAGTACATGATCTTCTCTTTATGACGACTACACAGTTCTGTCTTTTTCATTTATTGCTCAAGTTGGACTTTTATGGTCTTGTTCCTATGTTGTGGGGTCAGCAACACTGTCGATCTGGAGTGACACCACATCAGAGGTCTTATTCTCTGAGGACTTTGCTCAATCACTGTCACCATCACTTTATTGAACGCCAAGGTAGAATTTTTGGCATCTTTTCATCCTGGGAGATGTTCGGTCAGAATGAATACTTTTTTAAAAATCATACTATAAGAGTAGTGATGAGGTTTCCAACAACTGAAACTACTTATCAAGACTTGAGAAGGTAGGAGGTTTACATTTCCCTCCTTCCTCCATTTCTTTCTTCTTCATAAATCGACTTACTCCTTCAGAGCTCCCTCCTTCTCTACTGTATGAACTGCAGTGTGTCGCCTAAGGCTGCTCATATGCACAAATTGTTTGCCACATTTAGAACAGAAATATGGCTTTTCTCCCGTGTGAATTCTTTTATGACTCTGAAGATTACTCATCGTCAAAAATTTTTTGCCACATTCAGAACAACTATATGGCTTCTCTCCCATGTGAATGTTTTTGTGGTTCTTAAAACTGCTCACTTGCGAAAACGTTTTGCCACATTGAGAACAGAAATATGGCTTCTCTCCTGTATGAATTCTAATGTGCCTCTGAAGACTACTCCTGTCATAGAATTGTTTGCCACATTCAGAGCAGCTATGTGTCTTCTCTCCCGTATGAATTTTTCTGTGGCTTCGAAGTCCGCTTTTATGGGAGAACTGTTTGCCACATTCAGAACAGCAAAATGGCTTCTCTCCTTTATGAATTGTAGTATGTTTCTGAAGAGTACTCCTGTCTAAGAATCGTTTGCCACATTCCACACAGCAAAATGGCTTCTCTCCTGTGTGAATTCTTTTGTGGTTCTGAAGCGTACTCAAGTAACAGAATTGTTTGCCACACTGAGGACAGGAATATGGCTTCTCTCCTGTGTGAATTCTTTTGTGTTTCTGAAGACTGCTCCTGTAACAGAATTGTTTGCCGCATTCTGAACAGAAATATGGCTTCTCTCCTGTGTGAATTCTTCTGTGCCTCAGAAGACTGCTCCTGTGCAAAAACTCTTGGCCACACTCAGAACAGCAATATGGCTTCTCTCCAGTGTGAATTTTCATGTGCCTCCAAAGGTTACTCCTGTGACAGAATTGTTTGCCACATTCAGAACAGCAGTGCAGTTTGTCTCCTGTATTAAGTTGAAAAGTAAAAATCGAAGGTTAATTTTAATCCATTTCCCTATTACCAAATTTAATTCACAACATTAAATAAAAATAAGCCGAAATTATGAGCAAACTCTTTTACAATCATAAGCATTCAGAAAATAGCTTGTGGAAGACACACCTTGTTAACTTGGCCTTCTGTATTACAACTGCTCACCACATTAGCAAAATAATTGTAGCCAAGAAGTTGAAATAGTAAACCAAACAGATCATATGCCCAATTGATCAAAAGACCCAATTGACAAGGTCATTGGTTACATTTTGTTAACTGTATTACAGAACCTCCTCGTCAATGTCATCATACCCTTAATATATTATTTAAAATGATGTTGTTCTTTTTTTAATTTAATTAATAGATTAAGAAAATAATAATCTTCAGTTATGATGATACTGAACAAAGGTTATCAATCCAGGCCAAGTATGTGAAATTAACTCTTAATAATTAAATTACACCATGATATTTTTCCTCAATTAGAATAAAGCCACTTAATTCCAAAGGACTTATATAAATTACCAAAGAAAAACAAAAAAATATGAAAGGTCATACATTAAGACACTGGCCTCCAAGAGCTGTAATGGTTTGGGAGAAAGATTAGGAGATTAGTGAGATGTTGGATCAGTGCACTTTCTTGTGTCTACGTTGGAGTGAGACTAGCACTGGTCAGCATTATGACACACCAATTCAATTTAAGCTCTCCATTATATTGTTAATATAGTCATGATTTATTTATGCTAATTATATTAAAATCTGCTGTGTTTAATGTATATTTGATCTATTTTGTGTTTTTGGTGCAAGTTAATTATCTCCACCATAGTTTTATAAGCCGATAAAAGTCAAGCACTGAAAGCCTAGACCACCTCCGAGATGTGGTGTCTCCATTGAAGGGGTTGATGTGGAGTGGGTCAAGACCTATAAATACCTTGAAGTGCAGTTGGAAGGCAGGCTGGACTGGTCAGAGAACACAAAGGTTCTACTCAGGAAGGGGCAAAGCTGGCTCTGTTTTCTGAGGAGGCTGGGCTCCTTTAACATATGTAAGAAACTCCTGCAGATATTCTATCAGCCAGTAGTTGTGACTACTCTCCTGTGGGGTAACTCCAGAGTAGGAGAGAGATGATCCTTGATTAAAAATTTTGAAAAAGAAAAAAAAAGAACCTTGAGTTGATGCTCGGACTACACACATTAGAGAAGTGATGTTTCATATTCCAATAACCATTTTTATTTAAAAGGTCTAATATGCCTGGATTAGTCCCACTCCTGCCACTGCACCAAATTCTTTTCCTTCACCCTACATTGTGGCTACTGTGTCTTTTCTAGACAATGCCTGACTGGTTTATGTTGGCTATCAGGGAATACAAGACTACAAATAGAGTGCTTATTGAGCTGGAGAGTGTAGAGGGAGAAGTGCTTCTTGGATTAAATAGGCTGAAATCTAATAAACTAGGGGGCTCTGCCCCCTGCTCGCTTCGCTCGCCAACCCCTGGTGTTGGGTAACCCGAAATAGATTTGAAAGAGATTATTTATCTCCGTCAGTTGTGGTCTTTCATTTTGAACCCGTGCCTGCTTTGCTTCCGCAGTTTCAGATGCGCGTTGTAGGCGCCTGCGTTCATTGATCTTATCCAGGTGGGCTCGTGTTTGTATCGTTGAGCTGCATTGTGTTTGAATTTGGTGTAAAGCGTTCAGCGGTTTGTACAATCCCAAGCAGCACATTATTCCTAACTTCACTCCGCAGTAGTGCCACTCACAATATGGCGGTGACGCCTGCGCCTTCACTCCACAGTAGTGCCACTCATAATATGGCGGTGACGCCTGCGCCTTTCGTACTATGTTTGTGGACCTGTGGGGCCTCCGTAGACTCTCATGTTTGACTCTGGGGTGCAGCGCAGAATCCTCTTTTTTTGTGTGGTTGTGTCGTTAGTGGTAGCTATGGGCGCGTTGTTGCTTCATTTCTCATTCACATTAGTTGAGCTCTTTCGTTCTTGGGCCGTGACTCCTTCGTTCGCGGTGGATACGACCTCGCTTGCGGTTTATGAGACGCAAGCCTGCGCAGTACGTCTCATGGTCCCATCGCCGTGTCCCTGCGTCCATAACCGATGTATTCTCGGTTAGTAATATGGATCACCAGGACGAGATAATATTTATCCTTGATCCTTAAGTAAGTTAGTTGGTACATCTACAAATCCTTGGCAAATATTTTTTGAACATTTCTGCACACAGGGGTAATTCATTTAGCTTGGAGGTTAGCAAATATTATCCCATGATATAAAAAGAGTAATCAGGCTGATCCAAGTTACTATAGACCAGTAAGCTTAATGTGCATTTCAAGTAATGTGAAGTATGGAAACAATTGAGCAGATCATATCTAGAATGGGATATCAGCAAATACTCAACATAGGTTCAGATGAAGAAGGCCACTTTTCAATAATATGCTGGAATTTTACATGACAACCACCTTTTTTCTACCCTCTCAAACATACACAGTATTTAATGTTTAGAAAATGTTCGGGATTAAAACACTTAAGCGACTTGTACATAGATAATTGTTCATAGGATGCAAAGACATTAAGTTTCAAATTTAACTTCTCATCCACACAAATTTTCCACTACTTTCAAATTAGTACATTTGCTAAACAGAACCTGCACAGTTTTCCTCACCTCCCACCTATTTCTATTCCAGAAGTCTTAAAGACTTACATAGCATCTCTGCAATACATACAAACATTTTAAAGTCCCTTCCTTTCAAAGATTCAGGGTATGGTGGGGAAAAGACAATTCACTTAACATTTCAGAAAAGGAGTTGGGGGAAGCCAAGCTTGGAATATATATGTGTAAAGCACTCAACCATTCAACTTAAAATCTTTTATTGAGCGCATTTCTCATTTAAAATTGTCCAAATGTATCCAGGGCAAGATTCAACCTGTGAACATTGCGATCAAGGTCCGGCCTCACTAGGCCTCATGTTTTGGGCCTGCACCATTCTGGACAAAAATCTTTAAATGCCTTTCAGACAGCCTTGGAGTCACAATCCCTCCTAACCTATTAACAGCTGTGTTTGGTGGGCTCCCAGATGGGCTTAAAGATGAGAAGGACAAACAAACTATGATTGCCTTTACTTCACTATTGGCACGTAGACTTATCTTGCTCAACTGGAAAAATCCCAGCCCAGCTCTTTTAATTAAGTGGGTAACTGATGTTCTATATCAGGGGAGGGCAACGTCGATCCTGAAGAGCCGCAGTGGCTACTGGTTTTCATTTCAACCCAATTCTTTAATTAGAAAACAATCCTTGCCAATCTCAGACCTTATTTAATTTTATGACTTGTTAATCTGTGTATTGTAAAGGCTCTTATATCGTAGATTTTATCCTTTCCAAGGGTATCATCCAAATGATTTGAAGTCTAAAACGGATAATTTTCAGTCTTTCACATTTTTCTATGAAGTGTTTTATTAAATCAAACAGTGCATGATGAACACACACAGATGTAATTGGAAAAAAGCTAGCTGGAGAACTGCTGGATGCTTTGTCATTTACATCTTATTGCTAATAAGGAGCCATTAAAACAGCGAATGCAGCTGTTTAAGAATAAAATAAGCAATTAAGGGTGGGGAACCTTAACAAGCGAGACCACTAAAATGAAGCATCAAAATGTCACTTAAGCAATAAGTACTTCATCAGCAATAATTGACTTCTCATTAAGAAACTGGGCTGGAACAAAAACCTGCAGCCACTGCGGCTTTCCAGGACTGACATTGCCCACCCCTGTTCTATACTATTTGAAATTGGAAAAAATCTAATTCTGTCTTTATTATTTATTTCTATTTCTGTATTTATTTATTTAAGGAGCATCTGTAAAAGGCCAAAATCCACTCTGGGGACAAATTAAGTTCTATCTATCTTTTGCAAGTTTGCATTATTTATTTTTTTGTATAAGATGTATTAATTATTATTCATATCATAATTTTAATTGTTTTTTCATTGCTTGTAAATATTTCTTTGACATCTTGTAAAGCACTTTGAATTATATCCTTTCTATAAAAAGGTGATGTAAAAATAAATGTTGTTGAAGTCCTGATTTGCAAAATGTTCAACTTGTCCTTTGAATATCCACATTTCCAAGCTCACAGAGTGCAGCTTCCCTTTTCCCTTTGCTCATGAGTTCACTTGAAAATGAAATGTTAAAGAATAAGATCAACAAAACTGAGCCCAACTTTTTTTAAAAAGACCCCAACACCACCATTTAGGCCTAAACCACACAAACTGATGAACTCTGCAGTTCTTTTAACATAATGCACTTCATGGAGTACACGCTCACAATGTTAATAGACACATTTACAACTATAATGCATTACCAGTAAATTACTGAAATGCTGACAGAGAGACCAATCAATCTCACTCCACCACAGGGGGAAATTTGGCTTTTTACAGGAGCTCTTTAAATAAATAAGTAATAAATTAGTAGATAAATAAGCTAATGATTAAATAGACATACACATACACTTTTGTCTGAACACACACCAGAATGACTATAAAAGAAGAAAATTAAAAAGACAGAAAAGTTATGACATGGCTGTCACAGTCCCAGGAAGGCATTACGCAAATGTATAGCTGTTGATATAAAGTCGCGTTTTTTGACACACTTCTGCTAAATAATTCATTGTCTGACAGTATGCAACACTTATATACAAATCTACAGTATATAAACATACAAAAGTAACTCCATTGGCTAACAAAAACTGGTCATGGCAATGCCTCTTATGTTGGTAATAAAGATAATGGCCAGGAGGCAATTGAGGAGAGAAAAACAACATTCATGAAGAAAATAAAACTCTGGATGACCCCCAACGCTGTGCAGTCTACTATATCACAAAAACATGATGGAAAGTCTAAAAAGAGATTAATCATTTCAAAATTAAACCCTGGACACCCAAAATCTCTGGTGTTACTTTAATAAATAGAAATTAACTCTTGTGCTTCCCAAAACCAGTTCAAATCACACATTTTTTTTTTATAAAAGTGCCCCCAACCTTTCGCCATTAAATATTAAACCTCACTACATTTCCAGGTTTTACATACAAAGCTGATGTCTCTGATCCAAAAACAAAAACATATTTTTAGGTTAAACTTACTTTCTTCTGGCTGATTTGGAAGTGATGGTTGATCTTCGTGAGTTCCAACAGGTGAAATTTCCTCCGTACTCTTTGGGCCAGACTGCAGTGACTCAGACCTCACTTTGCAGTCAGTGTGTTCCATAATTTTATATTTATGCTCAACAACGCTGACAGATGTCTCCTCTGCCTCTTCTTTAATGCCCACAGTCACCAGTTCATAATCCTCATCCTTAATGCTGAGGTGGACAGACTCCCATTTACAGTCCTCTTCCTTAATACTCACAGTCTTTATCTCCATGGTATTAATTTTACTCTCACATGGCTCCTCTTTCACATCCATCTTGGCAACACAGTAAATGGCAGTTGCTTCTTCCCTGCTGTTAAAAGAACAGGATTGAATTCCATCAAAACTTCACTATTCAGATCTAAAAACATTTCAATTTCTCTTTATAGTAGCTTCTCAACAACGTTTGATGTCAAATCGGGTAGTTTAAAGAAATAACACTATATAATGTTGACAGTAATCCATAACTCTTCATCACAAATTATCAGGTGTTAAACAAACATGGGAAGTGAGAAGTGAGAGGCCAACAGGCTTGAATACGCCCATCTCATACAGTTTGTCACCAGTATTCTACTACTTCACTTACATACATTGTGACTAAAAGTAAAAGTGCTGTATGGCAGGCAACTGGATTTGATTCATGTATTAGTTAAACTACAGATGAGCCGATTTAATTTCTATGACAACTTGGTGGAAACAAAGTAGGAGCATGAGACAGGTGTCACACACGTGCGAGTAGGAGGATGTTGTATGGACCAAGCGAAGGTAATTCCATGCCAGGCCAGGGGGTGGCGGGGTGCGCTAAACCTTCTCCTGTTATCTCTACACACCAGCCGCGAGGAAACCTATCTGACTCAACACTGAAGGCGTCACTTCCGGCGCCCTGAATGACATTACTCCCGGTTCCGGCACCTAGGATGACATCACTTCTGGTTCCGGCACCTAGGATGACATCACTTCTGGTTCCGGCACCTAGGATTATGTCACTTTTGGTTCTGGCACCTAGACTAATGTTAGAAGAAGCTCACTTCTGGTTTCCCTACGTCACTTCCAGTTTAGTCACTTAAAACCGCCATCTATTCAAACCTTCGGCAGTTCATGTCTGGACTCCAACCAAGACACTGGTCTCAAAAATCAACCCATTGCAGCCAGGGATAATATACGGGTGGCTGTCCCAAACCTTTTTAAGTGTGTTGATTTTGACCTTTTTACACAGGTTATTTATATTTTTCAAGGTAACAAGCAGTCAAATGTTATTTTAGATGGCATCAACAGATGTCATGATAAGGTGCTTTACAGAGTAAAGATTACGATACAAGGTGAAGGAGAACTGTTCAGTACAATAAAAATCAAAAGAGAAATTGTGCAATAATGTAACAAAGACAAACATGAAGAGGAGATGGAATTCAAAATTACAGATATCAGCTATAAGAAATGAAAGGTGTTTAACGCATCAAACAATTAGAAGTCATTCTGAATAATTTAAGGGTTAGTATTCAGATAAGCCACTTTATTACTTGCAGGGATGCTCACCTGTTATGTGAGGGTCTGCTGCTACTGCGCTGTTTTCCTGTAATGAGGCCTGAGATTATTAGATACTAGTAATGGGATATGTGATTCAATAAACTGAAGGCTGACTGTATTGAATTGAACTTTATGAAGCATAACTGATCAACATAAATATCAGTATTATTAAATTAAAAAGAGAACCTCAGCTAGAACCTGGCCTGGGATTGCTGTTTGCCAGCAAATGTCTGGTGGGCATAACTCTGTTGACCTCAGTCCAAAAAAGCCGCGAGGAGCTGTCATATACACTTACCTGTCACAAGGCAGACAGTGATGCTCAGAAGGACAGATGCAATGGCAGTCAGGCAAGAGTGGGATGGACCCTACTATATTAGCCCTTGGAAATAGAAATTGGCCTTTGGGACGTGGAACTTAACCTTTTTGGCAGATAAGGAGCTGGAGCTCAAGTAGGAGGTTCAAAAATATCTGCTATACTGTATATACAGCAGCTGTTGCACATTTGAATTTCAATTTTGCCTTCCAAGGAGATTTTTTTTAAATTCATTTGAATTCTGTTTGAATAGTGATATTTAATACAAAGTCCATAATGTAAAACTCCCCGGTGCTCTTTTAATGGACACCAACCCTGCCATCACTTCTGCAACAGAGCACCAAGGACAGAGTGGAGGAAAAAAATAAAAAAAATTATAAAAATGTCAGCAATGCATTTTATTTTCTGTACAATCTCCTAACCTTGAACCAGCCTCTCTAGTCCTGAAGCTATACTGGGTAGATCTGATGAAGATTAGCGGAACATTTCTAGGTTTTATAAATAAATTTTAAGGTATTCAACACTGTACAGTCTCAATGTAGGATGTGAAAAGGATCTTTCAATTAGAATTTCAGGTAGGGAATAAAACTTGGCTGTTCAGAAAATAAATGTCTTTATCTGTCCGAAGCATGCTGAAATTTGTACATGAAGCACACATACAGTTGTGCTCATAAGTTTTACATACCCTGGCAGAATTTGTGAAATATTGGACATTGTTTGCAAAATATAATTAATCATGCAGAAAACTTTCCTTTTAATTAGGGAGTGTGTTAAGGCAAAACAATTTATTAACTCATAATGATAACTTAAATCCCCCAAAAGGGCCTGATCAAAAGTTTACATACCCTAGAATGTTGGGGCTGATAATATAAATACACATGTTCAAATTAAGGGTAATTAAAGGAGAGTGTCCATATCTGTAACTGCTTTGGATGTAACCAGTGTCTGTGTATAAACAGTCGATTTAAATTCATGCTGAGCTGCATTGACTTTGCTGGATACTGAGCCATGGGGAAAGCAAAACAACTGTCAAAGGACCTGCAAGGAAAGGTTGTTGAATTGTATAAATCAGAAAAAGGATATAAAATGATATCCAGAAATCTGAAAATGCCTGTTAGTGGTGTTCAAATTCTGCGGTGGGTTGGCACCCTGCCTGGGATTGGTTCCTGCCTTGTGCCCTGTGTTGGCTGGGATTGGCTCCAGCAGACCCCCGTGACCCTGTGTTCAGATTCAGCGGGTTGGCAAATGGATGGATGGATGGGTGTTCAAATTCTGACAAAAAAGTGGAAAGTTAGGAGTTCTGTTGTTACCAAGCCACAGTCAGGTAGATCAACCAAGATTTCAGCCACAACTGCCAAGATCATTTGTCAAGCTGCCAAGAGAAACCTACAAGCTGTTCAAGTCACTGATTCTGCCAAGGTATGTAAATTAT